>NC_045427.1:656619169-656719169 GCF_902635505.1 Sarcophilus harrisii
AGACTTGGAAAGAGACAATACACGATTTGGACTTCACCCCTGGCTGCATTTGGGGTGATTCCTAAACTGAAATGAAGGCTGCTCCCAGAGACCCCAATGAAACTGAAACAGAGAACAGTACATTGGATCTTCCTCCCTCATATATATTCTTCTGTCTAGTGATACTAGCTTCCTGGCTGTTCCATCAACAAGACACCCAACTCTGGACATTTTTACTAGCTATTATTACTATCTAAAATGCTCTCCTTCCACACTGACTACTGATTTCCCTGGCTTTTTTAAGACAACTTGTTATCTGCTGCTCTTATGGTTTCCCAAATCTAGACACCAGTACCTGAAATTGTCATCTCTTCTTGTGAGAGGATGATGATGATACAGGGAGACAATAATACATGAAGACCGTTGCTTGGTCTGATCTCCCTCCTCTTCCCTCTGCCTCCAATTTATGTCATTCCCAGTCCACAAGCAACACCTGTGGCAGCAAAGGCTGCCCCCGCAAGTATCACAATCCACAGCTGTGGAGGCTCTAGAAAAATTGACCTGCTCTTTCATGATCCTTAAAAACAATTACCATCTATCTCTTACCAGAAGCCTTTCTCTTTCAGTTCTTGTGTCTTCCCTCACTTATTTGATTTTTGCTTAACCTGAACACATCTCATTTGTTTATATTTATTCAGTTATTAGCTTTTCTATTAGAATGTGAGCTCCTTGAAGAAACATTGCCTTTTGCCTCTTTGTATCCCCAGAACTTCACAGTGTGCCTGACATACAGTAAGTGCTTCATAAATTATTGACCAAATAAATTAGGAATTGTTTGGGAACATCATGGCAGTTGATTTCTCAGTCATGGTTTCTCTGCTTTCATAAACAAAAGCACCTGGGCTATAGTCACCTATCCATCCATCCATCCATCCATGCATTGATTCATCCATTCAACAAACTTGCATTATATGCCAGATCCCCTAGCACATGATGCACTTCTGCAATACAAAACCAAGAAGTAAACAGCCTCTGTCCTAAGGGTCTTATATTTTACTGAAGGTATTGCTAGTATCAATTTACAGGCTCAAGATACACTACCATTGAAAGACTAAATGCATAGGTCCTGTGCCGATCAAGAGGGAGTCCCTGTCATTTGCAGGACAGGGCTCATATACATTTGTGCTTCATTATGGAAATCCCTACGTGGGGAAAAGGGCAATCCTGGCTTGAAGCAGAAAAGGAAGAGTTTGAGTTAGAAGCAGAATAGTTAAACTTCAAACTCAGACCAGGCTGGCAACAGGAATCTACAGAATCCTGAAATTTGTAGGGCTTAAATGGAGAGGCAGATACCAGCCGGAGATCCAGGGCAGGAATAACAAAGCAGATGAGAAAGTCTATTTGAGAAGGACCTGCCAGAGAGCATCTCATTTGCCCACTTCAATCTCCTTATTGAAAGTCCTCCTCTTATCTTATGGTAGTTTCCAATCTTCCCCATCACTCTATTCTAACCCAAAGAGCCAATGTGGTCAAGGGCATCGTGTACCATATTGGCTCCCGACTCAGCTGAGCCCGTAGGACAATGGGATCATGCACAAGCAGGCCTTTGCAATCATTATGACTTGCTAATTTTTTAAAAGTTCATGAATTTACCATAATGAGGCTAGAGAAGATTGAGGAATTGATATTTTGAGCACAGACAGATATGATGAATGCAGCAACGAGTGGGGGGCCTGCGAATATATTTTCATTTTTTAATAATTTCCCTCCTTGTGCAGAAGAGTTGCTCGAGTCGAGAACCACCCCACCCTGGTGGTGGCAGACGTGGGATATCACCCATCCTTTATTTTAACCATCCGTCTCCTCTGCTTAGGCATTAAACTGGCCAATTAGGGTTGCCAAGCAACCATAACTTCTGCATATGTGCCTCCTGTGGCTTTGTGTGACAACTCCAATGTTAGCCTAACAGGATTTCTTTCCAATCCCAGATTTCCTTTATATGCAAATTTATGCAAGAATTGTTTATTTAAAAATTATTTTCGATGAGTAATGAGCCTTAGGTTGGGCTGAGGTTGTTTTTGTTTTGTGGGTATTTTTCCCCCTTATATTTCCTTTGGAAATTTTGCTGCTGCAAATCAGGCCCAAAATCGAGCGACCCCGGTGGCTTTTGAGCTCAGTTCATCAGCAGGGACGACATCTGTAAGGTGGGTTGGCTCTGTACCAATGGTGGAAGACTTTTTTTGTGAATCTAGATCACCATGCACACATTGTACAGAATACCAGAGGGTTGGGCTCCCTGGGAGGACTCAGCCTTGAGGGAGCTCTAGCATTCTCTAGCATCCCTCTCAGACAAGGCCATCGCTGTTTTGGCCAGTGATGTTTGGGCTCTGAGAACCAAGCGAGTAAGACTAACCCTCGGCCACAAAACATGGCACTTATGGGTTTCTTCCCAGGCTCCAGCTGCTTCCAAACAAACAGCAGGACCCGTGTCAGCAGGGGAAGGAGGGTGTAGCCGAGGGCTTTGTCGCTGTTCAGCAGCTCACCCCACCAAAGTAATACCCACTTTCGTCCACTAGTAACCCACTGTGTTTGCCTCGTAGGTGAGTGACTGGGAATATAGGTATCAGTAATAATAGCATCATAGACTTTGAGCTGGAAGAGACCTGGGGCATGTATTCCAACCCCCTTCTTTTAGATTTGAGGATCCCACGGTAAAAGAGCTGTTGTGATTTATCCAAGATCATATGCTGAGCTAATGGCAAAGGCAGCTTTTGAACATATGTTTTCTGGCTGCCGGTTCTGCCTTCTTTTTCAATACCACATTAGCTCTGCTTAATATTGTGGGAGTTCTTCACCTTTTTTGGATCATGGACCCCTTGGGAAGGCTGCTAAAGTTTAGATGGATATTAGTGTCAATTATATAATTATTTTTCCCACCCAAGTCCCCCTGAAATTGATCCATGGACTCCCCTAGGTACTAGGTTACTTATGGGACCCTTGTTAAAATGTGTTAGAGTTTACACAGGGATTTCTTTATTATCAACTTTTGGGGGGAGGCACTTTTAATATTGTGCTCCCTACTTTATAAAAGAACTTGAGCTTTAGAAAACTTTGCCCAAGATTTCACAGCAAGTGAGGGTTTAAGTCAGGATTCCACCATAGATTCCTTGATATGAAGTCCAGCCCTTTCTGCAGTCCCCCAGGTTAAAGGAGCCGTGAGCTGTATCTCCCTGCACTGATGGAGAGCATGGAAGTGATCAAAAAGTCCCTACAGGCCAGAGGAGGCTGAGAGATTCTTACAGTCTCTGTTTCTCCTTCAAATTGCTGAGTTAAGTAAAGTAAAAACATTTTTTTTACCCACAAAAAATCATTGGCAGGTTTGTTCACCCATTTTTGCGCCAAGACATTCTCTATTTTTTCCCTTTCAGAAAAATTTAGAAATATCTGGGGAATAGGAGAAATTCTGGATTTTTAAGATGTCTCACAAAGATATCCATTGTTGATTATTTCCAGGTTTTGGAGGAAGATAACTTTTTTCAAGAATTGTTTTTTAAGATTTTAAATCAGAATTAAAATGCACATGCATGTATATATGAACACACACATGCACATATACACACATCATGTCTTCCAGAAGCTGCCACTTTCTGACTGAGTCCCAAACATTTCCACTTTCCTGCTGACCCCTTTTCTCCCTCCTCTTTGAATCATCTGACCAAAGAGATAAATGTCGATTTATCTTGACCTTGACCTTGAACTCCCAACAGCCAATCAGAAAGGCTGGATCGGGGCCCTCCTATAAATATGGATGAACACATCAGTTTCAAATTAACATTTTGATGAAAAGCTTCACAGACCAGAACTCGTTTCCCAGTTTAAGAAAACAAGATCCACGCGCACATCACCACTGACTCACTTTGCCCAAACTTCTGCTCACATCTTCTGGCTCAGGCTCCAGGTCAGATCTGAAACATCGGCCATTTCTTGACTTTAAAGCCTCTTTGTCTAAACCCAGAGCTCGGTCCGAGGGCCCCGGAGGTGACTTCTAGCCCAGGCAGACACCGATTCAGACTCACTAACATGTAGCGATAGTCCCCAATACATGATCTCTTCTGTTTAATTCTTATCATCTGCACCTAATTAGCAAAGTTCAGAATCCCCATTTGGAGAGGGTTGCTTGGAAACATCTGCTATCATAAATCTACGCTCTGCTCTAACTTCATTTTTTTCAGCTTGCAAGGCCTTCTCTGAAAAGCAGTGCAAGCCTCTCCTGCTCCCAATGGTGGAGAGCTGGGTGAGGGCCTGGAATGATTATGGCTTTCTTCCCCTTCAGCGTTGTCTCTTGCAATCCTCCAAGGCCCTGATCATGGGCATCAGAGGCCCCTGAGATTCATCTCCTCTTGGAAACCCAACTGTTGAAACAGTTGGTGACAAACACCAAATTCCAAGGAAAACCGAATCCAATTTTTCTGATTAAAAAGACATGTGGTGAGCTCCTTAAACACCCCCTTTTCTGCAACCTATGCAAATATGGTTGAGATAATGGATACCAAATGTAGGACATTCAGGGACTTTCTGAAATCTGGGTAGATTTAAATGTGGGAGATGCTCAGGCAAAAAGGGAAACCAAGGCAGGAGGATGGAAAGGGGACGAGGGTCATTGCCTAGTTTTACTTTGATTCTCTAGAATGTCATTGCAGCCGTGCAGAGTTTCCCAGAGTAAAACTTGGGCTCCCTTTCCATAGGCTACCCTTTACAATTCTCATCTGTGTCCTACCATGAAGGATCTCCCTTCCTCTAGGATATCCCAGGTACCACATATCACTCACACTGACCTATTATTCTTAATTGCAGTCCCCACCTCCTTTTGCAATCACGTTTCCTGGCTGACACTGAGAGACAAGTGCATTCAGAAGATGACTTCAAATCCAATCTTGGACACCTTTAAATAATGTGACCCTGGACAAGACAATCAACTCCTCTGTTTCTCAGTTTTCATCATCCATAAACTGAAATTGGCCTTAAATATTTCTAAGTTTCCCTCCAGCTCTACATTTGTGATTGACAACCTTTTGTGTCACTGGGGCTAAGTTCCCCCTTGCTATACTGTAATCCTAAATGGCTCCTTGATTCCCTCCAGTGGGACCCTCTTGGTGAGTGTGGTGCTATTTGATTTGTTTCCTTACATCATGACATGGTCAGGAAGACTTGGGTTCTCTCCTACCCATGATATTAACTAGCTGTATGACTCTAGGAAAGTCACTTAACCTCATGCACAAAGTGATGATCACCACACCCACATGGAATGGTCCCAATTAGAATCAAATGAGATGAAGTGCACAATGTCCTCTATGAATAATAATGTCCTAATAATTCCTGTGATTATGATTGTTACCGCTGTATAATATGGCTTAGGGAAAACAGATTCTGAGTGTATCAGAGAGCAGTTCAGAATTATTCAAAACATTATTAAAAATTTATACAAAATTTCCTAATGACAAGCCTGATTTTTTAAACCCATCTTCAATTCTGGACCCAGATCACTATCTAGCTACAATCCCTTTCCAAAATTATTGTACTGAGGAACCAGCTCTATGGAAATCCATAAAACTTAATTGTAACTCTATAGACACTAAAACTAAAATAAAAAATAACCAAAGTAGAAAATGAATCTCTCAGAATAAAATGAAAATTCAAAGCATTTGTCATTTAACTAAAGGAGCCAATCATTGTCACCATCACATGGGATTTCATTTGAAGCAATACTCTTCTAATAAATTTTTTAGCAAAAGAACAATAATGGAGTATTCATTTGATCCTCTTTCAAACTTGCTGGCCTTGTATGCGGCTCCATTGCTTTGGAAAACCATTGTTTTCTTTCTTGGGATGTAGTACATCCCAAGGGGGGTATTGTTCTCCTTTGCTCACCTCCCTGATATTTGCCCGGCAACATAGTTCTTGCCATTGCCCCTTATAGCCATCACATGACACCATTTTGACGGAGTATATGCGTCTGTATGTCTGTGTATGTATATATACATTTATGCATGTATTTCACTTCCAAGAAAAAGCTTGAATCAGGAAGATAATTCAAGTTAAACAGGTATGATCAAAAATGTTTAGAATATAATTTTCATCTCTCTTACAGGGCTTCCTCACATGGCTCCTCTTTAGGCCAAAGCCTAAATACTCGAATATATTGAATATATAAATACTTGCCTATATACTGATTATTTCTGATTGGCCATCGTGCAAGGGCTGACTGAGGTTTCTGGGTCACACAAATTGCAAAATTGCTTTGAATCATTTTCTAACACTAGAGGGTCCAATGAAAATTCCATGCCAAAGCAAAGGTCACCACTTGCCACCGACAATCACCATATATGTTACTATTATTAAATCTGTAAACCCAGGTCTGTATAATCTGTACCTCTTGCACACTGCTATGCCAACTTTGACTCAATTGCCCTTCCCAAACATGATCAAACGCCACTTTTTGAGGACAGTATATTCTGGGCAACCTGGGTACCAGAAATGGCATCTAGCACTTAATGGCCAGTTTGAAGGCACTCTGCAGATGCTGGGATTGAATAAACAGGATCACCGAGAGAGGAATTGACACCCTTTAGCACAATGGTATCTTCTCCTTAATTGATACAAGTGTGGAGCAAGCTAAATAATGCTCCCCATCTTAAATCTCAGTGGCAGTAGAAAATGACACATTTTCTTGGTGAAATATCCACATGAAGATTATGAGCATTGCTGAGCTCTTTTTTTTAGAATAAACAGTGTCGAAAGTATAAAACTAAATTTTAAGTCAATTTATTTTGTTTCCATAACAGAAAATTCTACAAAGTCTTTTCCATGAGATGTTTAAGTTCAATTTCTAACTCCAGGGGTTGCCAGCAATACAGAAGATGTCCACTCTGGAGGGATTAACCAAAGCCCACCTTGCAAACTCTGGTTTGGTTTCTTGTTGAGGTTCCTAAAGACAAGGAGAACCCAAAGCCTTGGATATAAGGCATCAGATCAATACCTAGTTCCAGGGGTCAGATAAAATGGAGCAAGATTTTAATTGATGTGTAATTATGGTGAGAGAAACAGAGACAGAAAGACAGAAGAGACAGAGAAAAAGAGACAGAGACAGAGTCAGAGAAAAAGAGAGAAGAGAGAAAGAAGACAGAGATAGAGAGAACGAGAAAAGAGAAAGAAACAGAGATAGATAGAGAGACAAAGAGACAAAAAAAGACAGACAAACAGAAACAGAAACACACACACAGAGAATGTGTGTGTGTGTGTGTGTGAGAGAGAGAGAGAGAGAGAGAGAGAGAGGGAGAGGGAAGAAGAAGAAGGAGGAGGAGGAGGAGGAGGAGGAGGAGGAGGAGGAGGAATGTCAAGATGTCCCACCAGAGAAATATCAGGAAGCACAGGATTCTAGATTTAAGAAAGATTTGGAGCAAGAATTCTTTATAACTCTGCCTCATGAATAGACAGACTTGGTCTAACTTGGTCTAACTCCCCTTCAGGGAGGGTAGCTGCTGATCTCCCAAGGTTATCTGCTCGATTTTGAATAACTTTTATTTGTAAGAAGTTTTTCTTGACCCAGAAACCTCAGGCAAACCTTGCACAATGGCCAACTAGAAATAATCTAATATAAAGGCACTGCTTCAAGTATTTATTGCCTCCCCCAACTCTACTCTTCTTTACTGTTACTGTTCCCTGTCTCTTCTGGGTGATTGGGCACCACAGAGTACACAGAGTCCTGGACCTTAGGAACACAGAAGACCTAACTTTGAATTTGACCTGAGACACTACTCCTTGTGTGACTCTGGCTGAGTCATTTGATCTCTTTTACCTCGATTTCCCCATCTGTAAAATGAGGGTGACAATAGTATCCCCATCTGAGGGGTATTATGAGGATCAGATGAGATAACAATTGTAAAGCACAGAACATAGAAGACTAAGATGATATAATACAAAGCATAATGTGAAGTGAGTTCCAAGGGGGCTGGCATGGAAGACCATGATCAGTTGTGGTAAAGGAAGATCTCTTGGAGGAGAAGAATTATTTCAGGTCTTAAAAATGGGCAGATGTAACAAATTCCAAAGTTTTGAACTCATGAGATATTTAATTCAAACAGTCAACAATGAATCATTTATCTAAGATCTATCCTGCTCCAGCTGTAAATAGTAAATAGTCCCTGCATCCAATGTACATAAAGTAGAAGATGTATGTAGTAAAATTGGAATGAGAGGCATGCTAAGGGAGAAAAATGATGTACAAGATGGTGGCATGTGGAGTCTGAAGTGGCAGTGGGATATCTCAGGGCAAGGAGAATGACAAATTGAAATGATTACAGGTGCCAAAGTCTCCTACCAAGCTCAAGAGATCACTGGATGTTCGACACAGCTTGTGAGATAAATAAAGGCCCTGTGGTTCCAAGTACCACACGCTTTCCTTCTGATCAACAGTTACAAAATTAAATAGATCCCCCTGCCTTATTTTCTTGTAAATCATGCAGGTTTTGACACTTTCATTGGCAAAATCTGACTTTCAATAAAAATCGAAAGGCTACGACATCCCCCTAGCACAATGATCAACCATCTTAAATAATCATCTCTTCTGCAGAAGATTTCGGAAGGACATGGTCAAATACTGGAAGCTTTTTTGTTTTCCAATATTTTTATCCCTTGCTGATCATAGACTTGGAAGCTTGAAATAGAATTCTGTCTCCTACCAATTTTTCCCCATTTTATGTTTAGTAAATATTGATTTTCTTTTAAAACTGGAGTTTTAATGGACCTCGAAATTAACATGCTGTTGATTTCTTTCTTAGAACTCTGCCATCACTGTTGATGTCAATCTAGCTTCAGGAAAAATGTTTGCTAACAAATGGCATCGATGGATTGCCACCAAAGAGCAATTGAACAGCCTTGAGTGGGTTTACTAACATGTTAGACTCCCAGGCATTTCCCCATCCTTTTTGGAGGTAAAATTCAGTTTATAAAATGGTTCATACAAGGTCATGATTTCTTCTGTTTACCCAATAATTTATCTTAGGATATTCTATAATTATCTCTTCTGTCATTTCTAAGTAATGACTCATTTTATTGGAAATTTACAGCCAAATAATTAAGGTAGGGAGGACACTATCTCACGCCTTCTTTCTTCCCATGATTTAAGCAGTAAGACATAGCAAGAGAAGACAATTCACGGGAAAGAGTTAAATTAAAGGAGTCCTCATATTTGGGACTATACTAGGAATTTGGGGACTAATAGTTAGCTACTTATTCTATGATTCACATTGTGTTTCCAACCAAAAGAGATTTTTCAATAAAAAGCTTATTTAAAAAACAAAACTTTTCTCATGCTATGGACTTATTGATAGAGAATTGGCATGCTAGAATATATCATGCATAAGTCTCTCCAATTTTCCTGGGTTATCACTATGAGCCTTGGAAATGAAAAAAAAAAAACACTAAAATAGACCAAGACATTTTGTGTCCTCAGACTTTGACAACATGGCTATACACCTACAAAAGCTACAACTCTATTTGAGAAAGGAAAAACTTCTCTTAAAGAGTGTTGCTACTGAACAAGTCTACAGTTGGCACTTTCCCTAATTGCTACTGTCATATTCCACTAGTTCCATGATTGTCATAACTACTATGTGAGGCTGCTTCTCCAGTCCAGGACTGGAATCCCCATTCCCAGAATACCTGAAGATTTGGCTGATAAGGCTATAGCAATTGCAGTAATAAGAAGATCAAAAAAAATAAAAAACAAATATCAAAAGGTACAGGAGAAAACAAGTGCCTAGGATCTATAACACTGAAAAGAGAAGGAATGATGTCTATTTTAAATAATGGGATTGTGCTTGTTTACTGTTGCAGGAAAAACTCAAATACATTTGGAAAGAGAGACAGCATGGGGAGAGAAGAAGAGACAGGCACAGAAAAATAAAGAGAGAAGGAAAAAGATTCAAAGGCAGAGACAGAGACAGAGAGACACAGAGAGCACAATAGTTCTTCACTGTCACATCTTGACATCTGTTCAGAACAGTTTGCCACCTTGGTAACTTTATTGCTATTTAGATTCTAGTCATTAGAGGAGATCTTCTTATCCTGAGCCATCCTTACCAGGTCTTCCCATCAATATTCACAATTAGGCTTTCATGGAGTTTTTTTTTCTTTATTTTTCCATAGACTCCAACATAGTACTACCCTTTTTGTTGGAATCCTATCATATAACTCACTCACCTCTTTTTCTAGTCCATCATTTCATGAATGTTATCCCCAATCCACTTCTTGTTAATGAATCAACATTTAAAATAGGCTAGTGTTTCCCACTCCATTAAGATCTCTTGCAACTCTTTTCTCTTAAGAAAATGTTAAATTCCTGCTAATTCCTGGACAGGCATTCTATTATCTAACATGACTTCTATATTTATGCAAAATAGATCACTTTTAATCTAATCATACCTATGTAGTCTGGAAAGAGCCAGTACTCTTTTGTAATGGTTAAATCCTCATTAAAAAAAAAGTAGACTTTGAGATTGGAATGTATTATTACAGTTATATGTTTGTGTATTCATAAGGATAAGATGGATTTACAAGTGAATTCTGTCAAAAATGTAAAGATCAACTAATTCCAATATTAAGTAAATTAATTAAAATAGGCAAACAAAGGCAAACAATTCGTTTTTATGAAAAATATGATACTTGTACCTCTACCAGGAAATGTAAAAATAGAGAATGAAAAGTAGAGAACAATTCATTAATGAAAATGAATACAAAAATCCTAAATAAAATATTAATTAAAAGATTGCAAAAAAAGATATTGCTTTATGAACAAGTAGGATTTGTACCAGACACATAGGGATGGTTTTAATAGAAAGAAAAACTATTAATATAATTAATGATGTTGATAATAGAAGTAAAATATTATTATATCAATAGATGCAGAAAGGTGTTTGATAAAGAATGACACTCATTTCTATAAAAACAACACTCGAAAGCATTGGTGTAAATGGATTTTTCCTTAAGTTGATAAAATACATTTATCTGAAACCATCAACAAGCATTAATTGTAATTGTAATAAGGTAGAAACTTACCCAGTAAGATCAGGTGGAAAACAAGTATCCCTACTGTCATCAATATTATTTATATTGAGTTGGAAATTCTAGCAATAGCAATAAAGAGAAGCAAAAGAAATAGAAGGAATCAGAATAGGGAATGAGGTAATAAAACTATCTCTTTCAGACAATATAGTGATATACTTGGAGAATCCCAAAGAATCAACTAAAAAGTTAACAGGAACAATTAATAATTTTTGCAAAGTCACAAGATATAAAGTAATTCCATATAAATCATTGGCATTCCTATGAATCACAAACAAAACTCTGCAATAAAAGATAGTAAGTTATATCATATTTAAAATAAATCCAGACAGTATAAAATATGTGGGAATGCACCTGCTAAAAAAGCTTTGGAACAATATAAACAAAAATTTTTTTAAACTTTTTAGACAAATAAAATTCAAGTAAATAATTGAATAGTAATTGTTCACGAGTAGGCAGGACCAATATAATAAAAATGATAATTTTACCTAAACTAATTTACATGTTCAGTTTCCTCCCAAAAATTACAAAAATTTATTTTACTAAATTAGAAGAATAATAAAATTCATTTAGAAGAAAAAGGCATAAGGCACTGATTACAAAAATTATCTAATACTAAGAAACAGAAAGGTAAATCAACAGAACAGAATAGACATACAGTTTACAGTAGCAAATATAGTTGTATTTGACAAATGTAAAAACTTAAGATTTGGGGATAAGAATTCATTATTTGGTTTAAAAAATTCTTGGGAAAACTGGAAAGCAGTATGGCAGAAATTGGGTGTAAACCAATATTTAACATTGTTTATTAAAATAAGGTCAAAATGTATATATAACCTAGATATAAAGAGAAATATTAGAAGAAAATTGAAAAATATGGAACATATTACTTATCAGACTTATGGATGGGTATCAATTTATGACTAAACAAGAGATAGAAGTCTGAGATATAAAATGCATAATTTTGATTACATTTAATGAAAAGGTTAGGGTGCAAAAAAACCCCAAATATAGTCAAGATTAGAAAGAAAGTAGAAAATGGGGGGGAAGCTTTATAGTGTGATTCTCAGATAAAGGTTTCATATCTCAATATATATATAAAGAATTTTGTCAAAGCTATAATATAAGTCGTTTTCTTAATTGATAAATGGCTAAAGGATATGAAGAGGCAGTTTTGCAATGAAGAAATCAGAACATTTATAGGAATATTAAAAAGTGCTATAAATTTTTAATGATTAAAAAATGCAAACTAAAACAACTTTGAGATAACACTATACCTACCATATTGCTAAAATTATCAAAGGGGAAAATGACAAATGTTGGAAGAAATGTGGGAAAAGGATTCATTAGTTCAATGTTGGTGGAATTGTAAAGTGATTCATCCATTTTTGGAAAACAATCTGAAATTATGCCCAGAGTTATTAAACTGCCAATTTAAACTTTGACCCAGCAATACCACTACTAGGTCTATTTCTAAAGATGATTAAGGAGAAAGGAAGAGAACCTACATATTTTAAAATATTTATAGCAGCTCATTTTGTGGTGGCAAAGAAACAGAAATTATAGGAATGTCCATCACTTTGGGGAATGGCTAAACAAGTTGTAATATGTGATTGTGGTGGAATGCTACTGTGCTATACTAAAGGATGACTTAATGATCTTTAAAAAACATGGATAGAGCTGGACAAAATAATGAAGAGTAAAATGAACTGAAGCAAAAGAATGTTGTGTACAATAACAGCAATATTGTTTTAAGAACAACTTATAAATACCCTGATTAATTACAAAGGACATTTAAAGTATATATAGAATGATTATGTATATTTATATATAATATGTATATATATGTTTATGTATGTGTGCTTATGTCCGTATGCATAAACACATATTTGTGTCTAATGATAGCCATTTCTAATGGGGGAAGAAAAAAGGAAAACAAATTGCATGATAAGTTTATTATATATTTAAAGGAATAACAAGTTGTGCATAATGGATTTTTAGATTCATGTGCAAGTAAAAAAAAGAAAGAGGAAAGGATCCTTCATGGGGACATATACTCGCAAACATACATATATATATATATATATATATATATGTATATGTATATACATTCATACATACATATTATGTGTATACACATATATGTATGGGAAGAATACAAAAATAAAAATATGTATGCATTGTATATATACATGTGTGTATGTGTCACACACGTATACGTTTATATAAAAGTATCTATACCTTTACAAATATACATGTATGTGCATAATTTACATGCATTTTTCCTTTTTCTTTGATCTTTTGGGTACAGGCCTAGCATAGTTATAGTTGTGTCAAAGAGTATTCACTGTTTAGTAACTTTCTTCTTCCCTTACAAAAGAGTTATATTCATGCATACATCTACCAACAGTACATCCATGTCCTCGTTTTCTTGCTGTCCCTGAAACCTTTATTGTCTTTTTAGATCATCTTTGTCACTTGGGTAGTCATAAGATGTAATCTTAGAATTGTTTTCATTTTGATTTCTCTGATTGGTAGTGATTTGGAGAACATTTTAGGTTCTCCAAGTACACATATTTACAAAAGGTTATCATTTTATTTCCTCTTTATATCTTTTTATTCTCTCAACTTCTTTTTTTCAAATCTTATTGCTACAGCAAGTCTTTCTAGTACTATGCCAAAGAAAAGTGGTGACAATGGACATCCTTGTTTCATCATTAAAGGATTCTTCTTTATATACATTACAAATAATTGGGGTTTAGATAAATATTATTCATCATTCTAAGAAAAAATCTATTCATTTCTTTTTTCTAGTGATTTTAATACATTTGTGTGTCAAATTTTGTCAAAATTCTGCATCTGTTGATGTAATCAGATGATCTTAGGTGATTTTATTATTAACATGATATTAACATTATTAACATTAACATGATTAACATGAGTTTATAATTTTCCTATTATTAAACCAACTCTGTATTCCTGGCATAAATCCACCTTGAACATATTGTCTAATCATTATGATATGTTGATTTATCTTTGTTAGTAATAATTCATTTAAAAATGTTGCTTTTGTGTTTATTGGAGATATTGATCTATAATTTTATGTTTATTTTAATCCATTCTGGTTTATATTTCAAGATCATTGCATAGAAGGAATTGAGTAACATTTCCCTTTTTACCTATATTTGAAAATAATGTAACATTGGAATTAATTGTCCTTTGAAAAGTTGATATATTTTACTTGTGAATCTGAAATTTTTATCAAGAATACTAAGAAGTCATATATTTCATTAAAATCAATTTTTCTATAAAATTGTATTCAATTTTGCTTTAAAAGTTATAAGCCTTTTGAAACCTCTTTTGCAGGCTTTTTGCTCCTTTATAATTTTGGCTGCTAAATCTTCAATAATGCTGAATATAGATCCCTAGAATCTGAATTATTTTTACTACTTACAGCATTTTTTCTTGAAAAGGGAAGCTCTGAATTTTGGCTATAATATTCCAGAAAGTTAACATTTTGTGGCCTTCTTTAAAGATACGACCAATGGATTCTTTACATTGTCTTCTGTGTCTTCTGATTATATGTTTTCCTTTGTTTTCTGTCATGATTTTTTCATACATGCAACTTAGGATTTTTGGATTTGGGGCTATCACTTTCATGTAATACAGTGATTCTTAAATTATCTTTCTTTGATGTATTTTCCAGTTCAATTTTTATGTAGAACTATCTTCAACTTTCTTCCATTTTTCAATCATTTGATTTTGTTTTAATATTTTTCTTTTTCCTATGGAGTCATTACTTTCTCTTTAGTCCATTCAAATTTCCAAGGAATCTATTAGTTTTGCATCTTATGCCAAGATGTTAATTTTCTTTCCAACTTATTTTCCATTTCTTCATCTAACATTTTCATTTGTTTTCCAGTTGTTTCTTTGAGCATTCTTGACTCATTTATGAAATCATTTTTAACTCTTTTAAAAACTCTTTGCTTTATCTCTTTTGTGAATTCTAGTTGAATTCATGCCCAAGCTGTGTGGTAATTTAAGACTTTGCTCATAGATATTTTAGACCTATTATCTTCTTCTGGGTTTTAGACTTGAGTGTCTCTGTCATCACAATAGTCCTTTATTGTAAGCTTTGTTTGTTTGATTGTTTATTCTTCTAGCCTTACTTGCTGACTTCACACTTTGTTTTAGAGTTGACCAAACCCTATGCACTTTTAGAGAGAATGGCTGGATTGGGATCAAACTTATTTTTTTGTTTTGTTTTGTTTTTCACTCTTTCTGCTGCATTTTCAGGCTACTGAATGTTGTATTATTTCAGGCTTTCAATTTTGTGTCATGCTAAGACCTCCCTATGCCAACCTGGGCCAAAAAAAATTAGCTATGGTCCTGGTTCCTTCAGGAGCAAATTACTTAATGTTTCATAGCCTCAGTTTCCTCATCTTTAAAAGAGGAAAAAGCAGCATCTCACTTATAAGACTGTGATGATCAATGCAAATGTTAAGAGTATTACAAAAATGTTATCTACTGCCATTACTACTACTACTATATCTCTGGGCCTCAATTTTACAAGAATTTCTCAACACGAAGGCATTAGATTCAAAGATTTCAAATGACTTTATCAACCTCTAAATCCTTCTATCCAATAAAAATAACTTTCCTCATTTGTAAAAATAAAGTGAAATTGAATATCAAAATAGGAAAAGAACTTAAGTACTCATTATATGCCAGGTACTTTGCTAAATGTCCAGGCAGAAGACAGTCCCTTAAGTATGTCCCTTACATTCTAATGGAGGAGAATACATGCAAACAAATGTATATAAATCAAGTTATATACAGATGGATAGAAAATAATTAGAAGTGAGGGAAGGCTTCCTATAGGAATTGTGATTTTAGTTGAGCTCCAAAGGAAGCCAGAGTGGTTGGAGTGGAGAAAAGCGTGGTATAGCCATGGGAGACAGTCAGAGAGACTGTCCAGAGCTGAGAATGGAGTGTTTTTTTCTTGTGGAACAGACAGAAGGCTAGTGTCACTGGGGAATAATGTGTAAGAAGTCAGGAAAGGTAAGAAGGGGCTAGATTATGAAGAGCTTTGAATGTCAAATACAGCATTTATATTTTCCTCTGGAAGCGATGGCAAAGCCACTGTTGTTTAAAGTAGGGATGAATGATCAGAATTGTATTTTAGAAAAATCACCTTAGTGGCTGTATCCTGAGGATGGAATGGAGTAAGGAGAGGCTTAAGGCCAGCAAATCACTCAGGAGATCATTGCTCTCATCCAGGGATGAGGTGATGAGCGCCTGCAGCTGAAAGGGGACAATGTCATAGGACAGAAGAGCGCTTATTTGAGGAATGTTATAAAGCTAAAATGGACAAATCTTGGAAACAGCTGAACATGGAGAGGTGAGAAATAATAAGGGATCCAGGATGAAACTGAGATTGTGAGCCTAAGGGTTGAGGAGAATGGTATTGTCCACTACAGTAAGAGGGAAAGGATGATGGGGGAGAGGGACTTAGGGGGAAAGGTAAGGAGTTCTGTTTTGAATTTATTGAGTTTAAGTTGTGTATTAGACAGCCAGATTGAGATACCAGAAAGGCAGATGGAGATTATAGATTGGAGGCCAGCAGAGAGATGGATTTGAATCATTGTTCTAGGGATGGTCATTGCATTCATGGAAGCTGATGCGTTCATCAGGTAGCATGGACAGAGAAGAAAAGGGTCAGGACAGAGCTCTAAGGGTAAGAGGGTAAAGGGATCAGGTAAGGGAGGCAAAGAAGAAATTATACCCAGACCCCCATTGTCCCTGTGTAAGCAGCACTCAAGGAAATGTCTGTACCTGGCTCTCGGTTACCATGTGGCAGCCAGTCTCCATTCTAGTGATTCTGTCATTCAGCTCCCAGGGAAGGCCATTTATTTCCTTTCTTGTGTTTGTGCCAGATAAAGAAGACACTTTTAACTCAAGAGGGCTTTCAGATCTCCAAGTGTCACATCCTTCTTCCTTGCCTCTGGGCTCCCCAAGGATATGTGGGAAATGGGTTCCCAAGGCAATTAAAGACTATCTTCCTCCCTGATGTTATTGCTACAAACCCCATGCCTAACTGTTCTACCCACTAGGCAACTTCTAAGTGGCTTTAATCATTAAGTTATTGTTTTTCTTTTAAAATGATTTTATGATAGGTCATGTAAAAAGTAGTATCCTCGATGAACAGGTAGTTTGTTTAACTACAACTTCACAGACCTGGAGTGCTCTCTGGATTTCAGATCATTTCTCTTTCATTAAGATGGTCTTTGAAATTTTCACCCTAACTAGGATAAGGCTCTCTACAGCTCAACAGAAACATGGAGATTTTTGAACTCTTCTGGGGCCCAAGGCTCATCTGGGGGAGTTTTAGTGGTCTTATTGATTTAAAGACAATTCTACTTATTATATTCTGCCCAAAGTGTGGAAGAAGGAAAGAGTAGACAGAAATCTCAGCAAGAAAAAGATAGTGGAGAACTTCAGTTCTTAAAATATGCCAGATGGACTTTGTCTTTTGAATATTTCTTCAGGGTTTAAAAACAACAAAAAATCATATATAATTTTATATCATATTAATATACATTATGTAATAACATATAATGGTGTATTACATGAAATGGGTTCCTCAGCCTTCATTTTCAAAGAGGACCAATGACACCATAGGGGATGTCTTGCCTTGTGCACATATTGGATTTAAGAGAGGCAAAGCTATAATGTCCGGACTAACTCTCCGGAGGGCCTCAGGATCAGTCAGAGTCAGGATCAGTCAAAGTCCTTGGTCTTTAGGAGGAGAAGTGAAGGAGGCAGACAAGCCACCATGCAGCTTGCCAAAGGTGAATCCTGGACTCTTGAGTCTAGAGCCTGAAGTTCTCTCTCCTCAGACTGCTCTGGCTGAGAGGTTCTGACCCTTTCCCTCTGCTCTCTAATCCTTGTCTCTGATTACCTCATCACAACGCATTCAGCAAGCACCAATCCTGAGGAGAGCCATCACATCACCATATGTTTGCATAACCATTATCACACCTTGAGTAGGCAATTAGCTTTAAGTGCTCTGTGGTCTTAGATTCCAATACACCTTTTCAGAGTTCCAGAGTTAAATCAAAGTCTACACAAAGCAGAGTTATATCAAGTTACCAGGCTCACTCTCTCTTTCTGAATCATTGAAGTCCAGTAGCAGAACAAAAATAGGATCACAAGCCATCAGTGCACGGGATGTAGTGATACTGTATAGGATATATTTAATTATATATAAGTAATTTTATATAGTATCTGTAACTTTGTAATATATATGTTAGGTATGTGTAACTCATGGCCTGGGGTTCCCCCAAGGACTACAGGTTTCCACTGAGCCACCTCTTCAAAGTCTGACCAGAGGTGAAATATCCTTTCTTGTCTCAGTGACCTAAATCCAGAGCTGTTCTGGGATGTTTCCCCTGAGTGTGAGGAGCAAGTTCCCCAATTTCTACACAGGAAATCAAGGTACAATGTTGTTATTGGATGTAAAATAGCTTTTATTTTACCTCATATGAAAAGCACCCCACTCAAAGGAGTGGTCAAGAACAGGTAAGAGAAAATATTCTGATGCCCCACTAGCTCTAGGAGAACTGAACTCACACTGCCTTACAGGGAACCTCTGGACTTCCTGATCAATTCTTCTTGCCTATAGAGTCTTACAGTCTTCTCAAGATGTACAATTTTAGCCTTTTGTTGAGATTCATCCAAGAAGAAAACTAGCTTTGAGGTCACTGAACATGCCCTACCTTCTCCTGGGCCCACACAAGCCATGGATATCATTCTCTTTTCTGTCCAAGTAGGATAGTCCTTAGGCATTAAATGGACTGTCCACTTCTTTCTCCTAAGAGCACTTGACTGTGTTCCCTAAGGAGGACAGGTTTTTAGTCTGCAGGAACTTGGTGGATTACCTTGTTTTTCTCCAAGGAGCTTCAGAAAATCCCAGGAGTAGTTGAGATTCTCCAGCCTAGTCCAAGACTTGTTTTTTCAGGCGATATGCAAAGACATGTCCACATCACTATGCAGGCCTTCTATGGAAGTCTCGGTCCTTGTCATGTGCTGGGCAGGGAATGGCCGTTGTTAAGAGGAAGAGTCTTTGAATCTGTGCTCAGAAAAGGAAACAGAAAGGCAGAAGGTGATCAGAAGATCCCATTCCCATGATCTTGCTTCTCAGACTGCCCAGGCAAGCACAGGAAGCAGAGCCATTAGCAGCTTTTGGTGGAGGGGAATTTTGCATGGGCTTGTCTCTCAGGTCTCCCCTGCTGCTCTTCAGGTCCAGAGAGGGAGAGGGAAACAGCCCCTCTCTCACTCCCAGGATTGGGTTGGGGGTCAAGTGAGACAACAGATGTGAAGGACTGTGAAAGCCCTCAAGTGCGATATAAATGCTATCTGTTATTGCCCGGGGGCCAGAGAAGCCAGGACAAAGAGTCTGGCCCCTGCCCTTCAGTAGCCTCAGTCTGTAGAAGGCAGTAACAGGACCATTTCAGGCAATGCAAAGGACAGGGCCAGTGCAACCACTTGGAAGCACCAAGAAAGAGTTCTGGAAGGAAGGGCTATTTGTGAAGACAAAGGGAGTGTTTGAAGATACTGAGGGAAAAGGCTGCTGGGCTTTCCCCAAAAACTCTGCCCTTCATGCAAGAATTTCATCTCCCTTGGTGACTTCAAGGCTCCTATGAAATAAGAAGTCAACACTATGGTGTTGGCCCATCCATACTATGGAAAGACAATAAGTAGGAATAAAGAGAAGGACATCATACTGGACCACTTTGGTGACCCAAAGGACAGTGGCAAGCTCTTCTGGAGGCCTCCAGAGTAACACACAGTGATGACTCAGGGACAAGAAAGGCAAAATGATCTCCTGAGATGATGTATAACCAGGAAAGGAGCTTTTTATGTAATTATGTAATAATTTTTTTTGTAATTCGTCAAACAGTGAGAGGGACAGAAAATAGAGGAGCCCAAAGTCTGAAGAGGGAAGTCATGGCTATTCTATGAACCATAATTACTGTGTCTGAAAACTGTCAGGGAATAATGGGCTCCCGCTTTTTTGTACTATGGGTAGATAGATAATGTCTAGGACTGTACATAGACACAAACACACACAGAATCAAATGGAGACTGCAATCCAAAGAGCACAATGCAAAGTAAATACAGATTGCCCAAAGTTCCTGAGCTCTGGATGCCCTTCTAACCAGAAACATCATTATCAAACAGATGATCTAAAGCAGTCAAAACTGTAAGGAAAGCTCGCATATGCACAGCAATATTCACAGCAGCACTTTGTCATAGCAGAATAATAGAAACAAATGGGTGCCCATTGATGGGGAATGGCTGAATAAGTTTGGCTTATGAATACAAAGGATTTTTCTTGGTAAGGGGACAGAGAGCTGGCCTTGGAGTCAAGAAGTCTCGAGTTCAAATCTCCCCTTGGACTTTTACTAGCCATGTGATCCTATGAAGTCACTTAGCCATTTTGAATCTTTGTTACCTAATATGCAAAATGCAGGAATTGAACTTGGTGTCTAAAGTTCCCTTCCACCTCTCCCTCTAGATCCCTTGCTATGAGGGATGAAAGGGAAAGCTTCAGAGAACCCGGGAAGACTGGGATCAGCTGCTGCAAACAGTCAGGAGTAGAACAAGGGAAATAATGCAGCTACCTACAAGAAGCTTGCATTTCTACAACTTGCAAGGATGTTATTTAGTATGGTAGATAGGGCACCGGTCCTAGAATCAGGAGGACCCGAGTTCAAATTTGGCTTCAGACACTTAATACTTCCTAGCCAGTGTCACTCTGTGCAAGTCATTTAACCCCAATTGCTTCACAAAAAGCAAAATTCTGATCAATAGGGAGACTAACCCTGACTTTGGAGAGTTTTTAATAAATTGTGCTTCCTATCTTTGGACAGAGAAGCAGTGAGTTAGAGGGGAAGACAGGGGAATTGTATTGCTTGACTAGAAAATCTGTTGAGAAGCTGAATTCAAATCTTATCTTAGACGCTGGATGTATGATCCTGGACAAGTCACTTTATCCGTTTGCCTCAGTTTCCTTCTCTGTTAAATGAAGATAAAAAAACACATACCTCACAAAATTGTTATGAGGATCAAATGAAACAATAAATATAAAATGCTTAGCATAGTGGCTGGCACATAATACACTCCATAGAAATGTTAGTTGTTATTATGATATTTAGTCCATTCTCCAACAAAACAAAAACAAATAGCCAAGGAGGGCATCATGTAAGTCCTTTCTCTCTGTTTCTTTTCTCTTTCTTTTTATTGGAGATGGCTCTGAAGTCACTCATTTCACATTTCCTCATCTCATTTTTCTAGTTGCTAAGGTTTTCTCTCATCCCCACTCAATGGGGAGGATACAAGAATTAATTAACATGAGGAGGTGCTTAGACATTGGTCAGAGGATCTAGGACCCACATATTTGGGGTAGAAAAGGCTCTGAAATCCGGGCGCATACGTTAGCCAACTGGAAATTAATAGATTTTTCTTATATGGATAATGGTACATGGATGATGGACTAGCCCATTAGAGAAACAAGACCATTAATCAAGGTTATCTTTTAAACTTCCGACTTCCATAAATAAAATCCAAATGATACTAAGAGCTACTATCCTTTGGAGTCATCTGCTGGACGAAAGGAAAGCCCATGGACTCTGACTTGCTAGCATCACACAAAGGTTGGGAAAAAGATCTCTGAGTGTTTTTCTACCAGTTCCTGTCCAGCCTAAGGAGGTTTTGCCTTCCCTGATCTGGTCATTATTGGTTAAACATGGTTCCCTCCTTCCACAAAAAGAGCCCATAGACATTATTAGGTTATCTTGGGGACTCTGTCTAGGATTTCATTTCATTTTGGAATGGAGTGCTTCTATCCCCATCCTCTTCTTCAAATGCTCCCTTTTTCCTAGCATCTCTTCAGAACAATAATTATAACAACAGCAAAATCTCATCCTCCTTTAGCCAATGTGGGACCTCCAAAAAGGGCAATCTTTGGATCCATGTCTGTAAATAGAAATGAGAATAACAAACTCATTCCATACCTGAATTAATTTACACACTTAAAAAGCTCAACCAAGCAAAGATGGGGGATTCAGAATGTAGGTCATCCAGACATCTGACCCAGGTTCAAATTCTAGGGCATCAGCAAGGATTTCAGGAACATTCTGATTGCTCACCTTAAAATCCCATCCTTCCACAGATATTCATTAAGCCATTCCACTGTGCACAAGGCAAGGGAGCATATTGTATAGAGTATTCATGGAGTTAGGAAGGCCCAGGCCCAAATCCTGACTGACGTTTATTATCTGCATTTCCCTGGCCAAGTACTCTAAAGGTACCTCGAGGAAGTTCCTATGATTTACCCATTGAGCCCGAGGTGTGCTGCAATCTGCATTTTAGGAAGGGAAGGAGAAAGGAACAGTGTTTATTAAGTAGCCATTTTTTTAGATTTTATAGATGTTTTCAAATTTAATGCTCACAGCAACCCAGAGAGAGGGGTTATCACATCCCTAATATATGACTGAGGAAAGTGAGATAGACATAAGTAATGACATTAAGCAATGTCCAAGTCACACAGCTAGTAAGTAATGAGGCCAGATTTGAATTCTGCTCTTCCTGACTTCAGGTCCCATACACCATCCACCTTGGAAACCCCCGGCTCCTAGGAAGGACTTAGAAGAGGAGTCACAACATCAGGAATTACTTAGGCTGGTGAATGCACCAATCTTCCCAGGGATAGAGGATTTGCAGGGAACTATAGGGTGTAGGTGGTATAGTGGATGGAGGCCAGTGCTTGAGTCAAGGACACTCAATTCTGAATTCAAATACTGCCTCAGACACTTATTAACTTGTAGGACCGTGGGCAAGTCACATCACCGTACTTGTCTCAGTTTCCCCTGTGGTCAGAAGATTGTGGACAGCCTTCACTTATAGTCCAAGGGTTCATTAAAGCCAGCTTCACCATCACTCAGCTTTTGAAAGCTTCCAACCTCAAGACTCTTTTCCCCTAAATGGTGGCCATAGCTGAACACTTCAGTACATAATGAAATAGTTCAAAGCATCTCTTCAAGTTTTCTGTGATAGACAGCCAAGCCATGTATTAAATCTACATTAAGATGAATTCAAGTTGATTCAATTTAGCAAAAATTAACAGGCTACTTAATGCAGAGCAAAACATTATTCCAGGCACTGGGCATATAAAATTAAAAAAAAAATCAGTCTTCTCCTGCCTTCAGTAAGGCATCATTGTAATGTCATGTAATCCACCCCAGCACCCAAGTCAATAAAAATCAAAGGACAAAGTACGTACAAAAGGATCCAAGGGGGAGAATGCTCATGGCTAGGGATGTTGGTACAGACTCTCCATAAGATTCAGTCTCTGAGCAGTGAGAAAGAAACCTGAGATTCAGAGGAAATATGAGAAGAGAAGACCATTCCTGACCTTGGGAGACAAAGATACAGAGGTTAAAAGAGAGGAGAGAGACAGAGAGACAGAGACAGAGAGAGAGAGAGAGAGAGAGAGAGAGAGAGAGAGGTACACATGTTTATGTATGTGTGATACTGATATGGCTGTATGACAGAGAAAGACAGAGACAGAGAAATAGAGATAGAGAGATAGACGCAGAGAGAGATTATAGACATGTACACACATATGTATATATAGCATAGACGAAGATAAATGAGAGAAAGGGAAAGACAGACAGAAATAGACAGACAGACAAAGAGACAAAGAGGGGGATTTTAGACATGTATACTCATGTATGTATGTATGATACAGATATATGATAGGGAGGGAAAGACAGAGACAGAGAAATAGACAAAGAGAGAGACCTAGAAAGAGAGAGACAGAGAAATAGAGATAGAGAGATAGACGCAGAGAGAGATTATAGACATGTACACACATATGTATATATAGCATAGACAAAGATAAATGAGAGAAAGGGAAAGACAGACAGACAAAGAGAGACACAGAGGGGGATTTTAGACATGTACACACATGTATGTATGTATGATACAGATATATGATAGGGAGGGAAAGACAGAGACAGAAAAATAGACAAAAAGAGACACACAGAGAGAGAGAGAGAGAGAGAGAGAGAGAGAGAGAGAGAGAGAGAGAGAGAAACAACATTTCTCTGGGCAGTGGGACTGGAACAAAGAATGAGTGAAGGAGAATAAAAGAAATAAGAGTAGAAAAGTGGACTGCTGTCAGACTGTGAAGAGTTTTAAATGCCAGGCTGAGGATTTTGTATTTTATCCCGGAGGCCAAAGGGAGCCATTGAAGATGTTTGAGTAGGGCCATGACACATGGCGATCTGTGCTTTAGGAATATCAATTTGGCAGCGGCGCGGAGGATGGATTGCAGGGGGGTGGGGGCGAACCGGAGAACGAAAGCAAAGAAAAGAAAGTTGGCCCCTTGTGATGTGTTTTAAAAGGCAGTTCTCGAATACCCCGATCACCTTCATGGGTTGGGCTGGCTCCTAATTAGCATGATGAATAGATCCCCATTTAGTACACATCTCCAAATGTGGACCATTTGGACGGGTCTGGCTCCTTTCTGTGCGGGGTGATTGCCTGGTTACAAAGCCCATGTGATTCCCCGGAAAAAGCCGGTAACGCAAACAACCCAAGGAGGAAAAATAGGCGCGCGGCATCCAACTCATTTGCCCTGGCCAGTGCCAGGGGCTGGGGGGAGGCTGTGGGAGTGAGTGCTTTTTCAACTAAGCAGAAAATTTACTAAGTGCCCAATGTCCTTGACGGCAGCGCGCTTGTATAAAATATGCATATCTGTGTAGATGTTTTCCCTAACAATGCTCCGAGAAATTACATTAAATTTCCAAATTATCCCCTGCTTTACGGAATTGCCCACAGAGACAGGCACCAACAGCACCATTAAGTGTCAGGAAAGGAGCTGGCTTGTTACAGCTCGCTTTATGAGAGCCAGGGATCAAATATTTTTTCACAGTTTTATGTGGATAGTTTCATGAAAATTGATCAGGTCTAGAAAGTCACAGTCCAAATGAAGGTAAGGTTAAAGATAATTTATACATGATATTCCTAATTTTATTCCGAGTCCTTTTATTACTATGTAGGCCTTTATGACTTTAAAGAAAATGTCAGTGGCGGCAAATGACATTGTACTGAATAATCTCGTTATGAGGGAAAAGACATTTAAAACTCTTCCATATCAGCCTTGCTCTGTTCTGCTGAACTCACACTTTTCCCGACACAGCTGTCCAAAACTCCTGACTGTATTTTTAAAACCCTTTTCATGATTGTAAAACTCAGACGGGTATTTTCAGGCACCTATTTATCGTCTCCCCACTCCACCCCCAAACTTCTTCTTTCATTCAAATTCTTACTTCTCAGGCAGTCGAGTATTTTTAGAGAGCTCTGGCTTTCTGTCCATCATGAGTGAGAGAAGTCCCAGATATCTGAGCACATCGCTTAACGGAGAGCCGGATGAAACCCACGGGGCCCACGGAGGCATCCTGGGAAAATCCTGGGCAAGAGGCTGCCAGGGATGCCCGAGGTCCTGAACCCTGAAAAAAAGGGAGGCTTCTGCCCCAACAGGCCCTGCTTGGAAAGGCTGGGCAGAGCCAAGGATGCTTAGGCTATAGCAAGCAAAGGAGGATTCAGGACATTCAGGCTTTTCAGGGATCCTAAGGAGCTTCACACCTCATCCCACCCACCATTCTTAAGCATCTCCCTCAGATCCCTGCCCTGAGGCCCGTGTCACATGCTGCCTCCTGTAAGATGTTGGTCCCAGATGCTTTGGGTAGATATGATCACTGCCCAATCTGGGCACTTTCCTTAAAATGGAGAAGAACTGGACAGGAGTGATCAGTAAGGCTGTGGTGACCTCCTAGGGAGAAGAAGGGGCCAGAGAGATAGAGAGACAGAGAAAGACAGAGAGAGACAGAGAGAGAGACAGAGAGATAGAGACTGATAGAGACAGAGAGAGAGAGAGAGAAACAGAGAGACAAAGACAGAGAGAGAAAGAGACAGAGACAGAGAGAAGGCAACTGAGGACACAATGGACAGAGTCTGGAGTAGCGTACACTTTGCATACAGTGAGCACCAAAGGCGACCACTGTCCGAACATCAGCAGGGTCTTCTGCCTCCCCTTGCCATGACTTAGATCTCATGGTGGTTATTGTTATTTCCTTCTCCCCCGTTCAATGGAATCCACATCCCGGAGCAGGGCCCAAGCTGCGCTGCTGCTGGCATTTTCTGTTCAATATTTCCCTGCTGTTGTGATTGAAGTTATTTTTCTCTTTTAAATTTTCTGTTACCATCAAACATATTTTTTCTCATCACTGAGTTATTAATAATTATAATAATAAAATAACACTCCTCAGCATTTACAGAATGATTTATGATCTGCAAATACCTTTGCCCACAATGTCTCAGTGGATCCTCACAACACCCCTGGAAGGTAGGACAATAATAATTGTTCCGTTTTAGAGTTGAGGAAGCTGAGATTGAATGAGATCAAGTGACCTGCCCAGGGTCCCAGAGACAGTAGGAATCTGGAACCTGGTAAAAACCTTGATCCTTTAGTTGTCAAGGCCAGAGCACTAACAATTATATCTTTATTTGTTTTCCTTTTTTAAAAGATGTTTTTATTTAATGTCTTAAGTCCCCATTTCCATCCCTCCTTCTCCTTATCCATCATTGAGACTGCAAGCAATCAAATATGTGCAATTATGTAAAACATCTTCACCTTAATCATTTTTTACAAGGACTGGAATTTTTTAAAATGAGAGTGAAAAATAGCATGCTTCAGTATGGAGGCGATCAATGCAGACAGATAGTATGCTTCATCCTGAGTCCTTTGGGATTGTCTCGGCTCCTCGTATTGCTGAGAACAACTAAGTCATTTCCATTTCTTCATGGTCGGATACAGCTGTCACTGTTTACAATGTTCTCCTGGTTCTAGTCACTTCATTGTGCATCAGTTCATATGAATCTCTCCATACCCACTATGTCTTTAACCTGATGGAAATGCTCCTGGAAATGTGAGGACTGTCCCCTTGATGGGTCTGACTGGACACACCATGGGAGGTTCTCAGGGCAGATCCAGGGCCCACGTCCTACATGAAACCGTTCTACCTTAGCAATGGCCTGGGATTTCTGATTTGGGCCTGCTGAGATGGGAAGTGAGAGTGGGGAGACAATGTTAGCAAAGATTACCTTAATCAACACTCAGTCATCTTATCCAAGAAATTCTAAAGTCGTTGAGCCGTTTGTCATCTCATCTTCCCAAAGGAAGTCCTAAATCTCTCTTTTTGCAAGCCCAAACACTTCAGAAAACTCTTCAAAGAAAGTGGAGGAACCCAGGAGACACTGTCAGCTGTTCCAAGGGGAAGGGAAGGCCCAGCAGCTGGAGAGTAATAAGGGAAGTTCAAGTGGACATCATGGCATTTATCGTCAGAACAAACCCATGGTTAGGATTCTAGGGATAAAACCTAGACCTTCATCAATCTCACTGGACACAGAGCTGGGCTCCTGTCAATGGCAAGTCCAGTGGCAAGACCAATTGGTCTCCACAACATCTGGTCCCATTTGTTACATCAGTGGGGGATGGCCTGCTCTGACAGGGCCTTAATTTATAGACTCATAGAAAACTAGAGCTGAAAGTGGCCGCGGAGGTGGAATTACAGGGTGAAATGGCAGCCAAGGAAGCCTGATCAATCTTAGGCTGACCCCTAGACTCTGCCCTTGTCCGGCCACAGCTGGAATGTCTCATTCTACCTGGGAAGGACATTCGTGCGCTGGAGATGATTCCAAAGAGTGCAGTCAAGAGGGGGACGGCTCAAGGCCTGTGAAAATCAGGTAAAGGGACCAGACGTGTCTAGCCAAGAGAAGGGCACAGGTGGGAGGAGACGTGACTATTGCAATTCTCTGAAAGGATTAGCCTTGGTCTGCTTGTTTCCAGGAGGCAGAAAGTGGAGGAAGAGGATGTGCAAAGAGGTCTATTTTGGCTTAGTGTATGGGGAGAGGATTGGGGTGAAATCCTATAATTAGAATTTTTGTGAAAGTAGAATGGGTAATTGAGGGCACAACAGAGCCCTCCTCCATGGAAGTCTATAAGCAGAACCTGGATAGCCACTGGTTGAGAATATAGGGAAAGAGATCATTGTCCATAAAGGATTCAGACTTCTGAAATTCTACGGTTCCCTGATCCATACATGGAGTCCATTGCCAGGACTGGACCAGAAGCCAGTCCAGACTGACTTCTCTTCTCCATAGAGAGTTGTCTAGAACACTCCTCCATTGTCGGCATCCTCCCCAGCCCACCCCTACACCCACCATCTGGTAGCCCCTCAGAGGAAGACTGGAGGGAGGGAGGGATGCGGATATCTGATGCCAGTTGAAGAGAAAACTAAAATGGCACTGGCCCAGGTGGGCCTGGTAAAACCTGAGAAAACCTTGTCTTTTTCCTAGTGATGGAAAATGCCATTTGCTCTTGCAATTTGTCCCCTAGACCCATCCTGAAAATTTCTGGGCACACGGACAAAAACAAATCCACAGCATTGATTAGCATCTGAAATAAGGTCAAGCCAACTTGGCTCCAGACTTCAGTAAGAGCATTCTCATGACCCCCATCCCCAGCATCATGTGACTCGGCCAGCAGTTGTTGCCCCCAGATAAGGATGATTTGTGGAGGCCGGAAGGTCCAGCGGCATTCCTTCGACTCATGCTCTCCAGTCACTTCCTGGGTGCTTAGCCAGCTGCATGAATGCTTTCAGTACAGGAAACTGTCCCGTCACCTCCAACAGCAAATTCTCCAGGATTATCCCGGCATTCGTTTGAAGTTTCTAAGAATTGAACCAGGTATGATTAATTTCCTTGTAGCCTTCTGCAAGAAACTGTTTGTTAAATAGATTAATACCATTCCAAATAACATGTTTACAAGGGGGGAAAGTTTAAACTACTTATGAAAAATGAAAAAGAGCTTGAAAAAATTTCAACACATTGTTGGAATATAAATGAGCAATACCAAATACCAAGTAATCTAAACTTCCCAACAAAACAGAAATCCCAGATACAGAGCCATAAGAAATTAATCTTTGAGCTCATCTAGCACATTGTGTCCCACCCACCCTGATTTTGTTTTTAATTTATGGAATAAAACGACCATTTCCATAATGTATACAATTTACAAAAGATGATTGTGTATAAAATTACAAATCAATTATGCTCGACTTGCTATTCTTTTTAAATATACACCAAAATTATCATACAAATTTCTTTTTTTCTTCCCTTTCCCCAGAGATGATTACTGTTAGACATAATAGGTAAATATATGTGTGTGTATTTTTGTATGTATACATACACAGACATGTACATATATATATACATATGTAAAAATCCTCTATACACGTTTCTATTTATAAGTTCTTTCATTGCATAGAGATAGCATCTTGCTCCATATATCTTTTATAGTAAATTAGAGTATTTAGAATAGACAAAATAACGTATTTGCTCAAAGTCATTCTTAAAACAATATTGCTCTTATTGTATACACTGTTCTCTTAGCTCTGTTCACTTCACTCTTCATCATTTTTTTAATAGGCAGAGTTCAATTCATTCTTTGTTTATAAAAAACATCTATGTGGTGACCATAATGGCTGCCTTGGTTCTCTGGGCCGACACATAAGTGTGCATCTTCACAAGATGGTTGGTGAATTCCTGTTAGGGACACAATCTCCTACCACAGGTCAAAAATATCAAGGAAATTAATGAAATAAAAAATTCAAAGGGAGGTGACATAGCCATCCCAGATCTAAAACTATATTATGAAGCAGCAATCATCAAACCTATTCTGTACTCTCTAAAAAAAAAAAAAGAGTGGTGGGTCAGTGGGATAGATTAGGTACATAAGAAACAGTAGTAAATAATTAAAGTAATCTACTGCTTGATAAATCCAAAGTTTCTAACTTCTAGGATGAGCTCACTATTTAATAAAAACTGATGGGAAAATGGAAAAGAGTATGGAGGAAACTAAGTATAAACCGACATCTCCCATCATCCTAAGATGAGATCAAAATGAGTACTTGATTTAGACATAAAGGGTAATACCATCAGCAAATTCAAAGAGCAAAAAATAGTTTACTTGTCAGATTCACAGAGAAGAGAAGTTACAATCATAACAAAACAAGGTATAGAAAACATAATGAAATACAAAATTGGTATTTTATTACATTAAATTAAAAAGATTTCGCACAACGACCAAGATTAGAAAGAAAGCAGAAATCTAAGAAAGAATTTTTACAATCAGTGCAGGTCTCAAAGAGATAGAGAACTGGGTCAAATTTAAGAGTACAAGTCATTCCTCAATTGATAAATGATCAGCGGATGTAAACAGGCAGTTTCCAAGTGAAATTATAGTCAACAATAGCCATATGAAAAAGTGCTTTAAATCACTATTGATTAGACAGATTAAAATTAAAGCAATTCTGAATTACCACCTCTCTATCAGATGGGCTGATATGACATTGTTGGTGGAGTTGTGAACTGATCCAACCATTCTGGAGAAAAATTTGGAACTATCCCCAAAGAACTATGAAGTTGTGCATATCCTTTGATCCAACAATCCCATGACCAGATCTATATTACAAAGAGATCACAAAAAAGGGAAAGGACCCAATGTGCAAGACTGTTTGTGGCAGCCCTGTTTGTAGTGGCAAGAAACTGGAAACTGAATGGGTGCCCATCAGTTGGAGAATGGCTGAATAAGTTGTGGTTCTATAAGAATATTACTTAATCTTTCTCTTATGTATATATGTATAGATGTGTGTGTGTGTGTGTGTGAATATTAGGTGATCTCAGAGAATCCTAGAAGGATTTACATGAACTGATGCTAAGTGAAGTGAGTAGAACCAGAAGAATATTGTACACAACAATAGCAAGATTATTCAATGATCAGTTCTGATGACGTGGTTCTCTTCAACAATGAGATGATTCAGGCCAGTTCCAATGATCTTGTGATGAGAGAACCATCTGCCTCTAGAGGGAGGACTATAGGGACTGAATGTGGATCACAACATAGTTTTTTTCACTTTTTTTATTGTTGTTTACTTGCATTTTGCTTTCTTTCTCATTTTTTCTCTTTTTGATCTGGCTGAAGCATGATAATGTTTTTTGTGCAGCATGATAATTGTGGAAACATGTATAGAAGAATTGTACTGTTTGTCATATATTGAAATGCTTGCCATCTGGGGGGAGGAAGAGGGAGGGAAAAATTTGGAACACAAGGTTTTGTGAGGGTGAATATTGAAAATTATGCATATGGTTTGAAAATAAAAAGCTTAAATAAAAAAAATGCATGATTTTATCTAAGGGGGGGACCTTCTCCTAAAAGGCATGGAGATCACAACTTTGCTGTAATTCACAGGCTCAGAGAATTCATTTCCTGAGGATCAGAAAGATTAAATGATATAGAATCATAAGAGCACAGATTTGGAGAAAGAAGGGATCTTAGCAGCCATAGCATCCAGATTTTGCCAGTGAATAAATTGCAGTCCAAAAAGGTTCAATGACTTCCCCAGTGTTTCCTCATAGGAATCAGACCTTAAACCCAGTTTTCTTCACTCTGGTGCTCTACCCACTTCCCTTGGCTGTCTCCCACTCTCTAGCATTTAAGATTTTTCTTTTCTTCTACTCTCCTCTACCTCTTACCTTCCCCTTCCTCCTCTCTTCTTTCCTTCTTGTCTTTTTTTTTTTGGGGGGGGGGAAGGGACGTTAAGCAGAAGGGGAAATCTGATCCTGTTATGTCATTGGTCCAGGGAGCCCTGTAGATGATCACTGCCTCCGTGACTCCATATGAGAGTTATCCAGGTCACTTAGAAATGAAAGTACTTCTCTGGGGTCACACAATCAATATGCATCTGAATAGAATTTGCACCCAGATCTTTTGAATTCTGAGGTCAGCTCTCCAGCTGCCATTCCATGGAACCTTTGAACATAAACTATATCATTCAGAAAGTGTGTGATTGAAAAATAACATGGGCCACATGTCACCAAAGTCAGCACATGGGCAAGCAGTCAATCAACAAGCTTTTATTCCAGCATCAGTTTCCTTATATGTGAAATGAGGCTGTTGGTTCTGGGTCCTGGGGATACAAACATAGCCACTGCCCTCAGGAAGCTCCCGTTGTGATGAGGCAAATAGCCTCAAACAAAGGTATACAAACAAGATGTACACACAGCCAAGGGGAGGAAACTCCTGGGAGATAATGTGACAAGCCACGGCTGCTCTGGCAGCCAAAGGAAGGACTCCAGGATGTGTGCTAGTTCTTAGGAGAGAGCATGGATGATGGATGCATGGGCTGAGGAGGTGAAGATGATAGAACCCTTCAAATCTATCCTGAGACTGACAGAGCTCGGCTGGGAGGGACTTTGATGGACGGCTAGTCCAATCTTCAACATGTATGGGCAAGGGAAACAAGTTGCTTTGGGTCACCCACCTAGGAACTAGCAAAAGTGAGAGGGGAACTGAAGTCTTAGCAATCAAAACCCAGAGATCTTTCCATTCCAACAAACCAGCCCATCTAATAACAAGTGGTCTATTCCTAAAGCCAGAAACAATCAATAGGACCTTCTTCACATGCTCCATACTACCCCTACCCCCTGCTCTTTACCATTATGGGATTGAGTCTGTTTGTTAAGTCGGAAACCCGAAGGCCCACATGAATCTTCAAATTTACTGGGGAAAAAAAACAAGCAAATAACAGTTATAAGCTTCAGAAACATTTAATATCTCCATCTACCCCACCTTTCCAACCTCTCCATTAGGCTAGGATCTACATGACACAATCCAGACATTTTCAAGTGAGAAAAAAAATGACAAATTTGATTACATGAAGTCTACAAAAGTTTTTTGTACAAATAAAAGACATGTAGCCAAGATCAGAAAGAAAGAAGAAAACTGAGGGAAAGGGATTTTTATAAATACTTTCTCAGATAAAAGTCTCATCTTAAATTTATAAAGAACTTTGTAAAATTTGTAAGAATGCAAATAATTCCCCAATTAATAAATGGTCCAAAGAATACAAACATGAATTTTTCCAATGAAGAAATCAAAACAATTTATAGTCATATGAAAAAAATGTTCTAAATCATTACTGAGAAAAGAAATGCAAATTAAAATAATCTTGAGATATCATTTTATGCCTAGCAGATTTGCTAAAGTGATTGAAGGGGAAACCGGCAAATGTTGAAGGGAATGTGGAAAATTGGGACTTTGATTCATTGTTGGTGGAATTGTGAACTAATCTAATTATATTGGAGAGCAATCTGGAATTAGGCACAAAGGGTTATTAAACTGTCTATATCCTTTGACCCAGCAATACAACTAAGTCTATTTCCAAAGATGATTAGGAAAAGAGAAGTATTAGGTTATAAAATATTTATAGTAGCTCTATGGTGGCAAACAACTGGAAATTGTATGGATGCCTGTTAATTGGGGAATGGCTGAACAAGCGGTGGGATATGATTGTGATGGAATACTACTGTGCTATAAGAAACGATGAGTTCAACGACTTACAAAAACGTGGACGACTTACATGAAATACTGAAGACCAAAATGAATAGAGCCAAAAGAACATTGTATACAGTAAGAGTAATCTTATTTTGAAGAGAAGTTTAAGTGAATAAATCATTTTGACTATTATAAATATCCAAATTACCTACAAAGGCCACATGAAGGAAGATGCTATTTATGTCAAAGAAAAAACTGATAAATAGAAGTATGTATAGAATGTTTTTATGCACATGCACATACACATATATACACATATTATTAGTGTACACTAATAATCAGTACACTATTTGTGTCTAGAGGTAGCCATCAGTAGAGTGGGTGAAGGGGGGAAGAAATCTACATGAAAACTTGCTTATGTATTTAAAAGGAATAGCAAGTTGTAGATGATAGATCTGTAGTTTCACATGCAACCATTTTTTTTATTATGCTATGTTATGGACATTCTTATTTTATTCTGTAAATTAAAAAGAAAAAAAAGGAAAAGGAGAATGGCAATATAGCCAATTCTGTGTTTAGAACATTCAAAGCGTTTTATGTGGACCTTACCCAAATCCACTACTCAACCATCATTCATTCATACAAATAGTAAACTAATCTACTGAGGGTTTTTACCTGTTCCCAATTAATTTGTCTGGCTATTGACTGGACTCAGTGAGAAGGATGGGAGTATGGATGTGGACTTCACAGGAGGAGTACTCTAGAAACCAAACCGTTCAGCATACAAATGCCTATTTTGTGAGGTCCTAAGGGAAGAACCCTCAAGATCTAGTGCGTCCTCTGAATTCAGAGAAATAGGCTAAGTGGAGGAGTTCACTCCAGGTTTCTTCTCCCTCAAAGTCCAAGAATCCAATGGAAGCAAAGCAAAAGGTTTAGGAGTTGAGAGAGAGAGAGATGAGAATCCTGTTTCTGTTTTTTACTAGTTGGGTATCCAAGGGCAAATGTCTTAATTTCTCAGTCTCCTTTCTTCTTATGTAAAATGGAGACACTAATACATAGAACACTGACTTTATTGAGCTGTTCATGATACGGAATGCTCTCCTTCACCCCTTCACCCTGGCTTTTTTCGAGACCAAACTCAAATTTTACCTTCATCAAGAAACCTTTACTTCCCCCTACCCCAAATCTCCCCAAAGCAAACACCCTTCTTTCTGTGATTACCTTCCCTGCACACTGTCTGTATCTTAGGTCTGGGTTTTGCTTATTGTCTTTCCATTGAGAATGTGCGTACCTTGAGGCAAGAACTGTTTTTGCCTTTCTCTATAGCCCCAGCACTTAGCAAGTGACCATGTCACTCATTAACTGCTTGCCATTATTGGTGTAGAGGCTGATGACATGAATTTCTACACAATGTCTAGATTTCCAACTGAAAGCATGGAGGTTCTGGGAAGAAAGTACTGTGTAAGTTTCACAGTAGAAACTACAGAAAATAAGTTATGTTCTGATTATAATCAAGAATGAAGATATTCCCATTTGCTCCCCAACGTGTTCTGGTGGACACCCAAACTCAATTTTAGTAACCGCCACCGTCATCAAAAGGTATATAAGTCAAGGATGCTGCAAGTTGTCACTAAAGTCCTTTTCACTTGGAAGTCAATGATTCTGCAAGTTCTGCAGGCAGGAAATGCTAAGAATGTTCTCTTCTCTTCTTCCTTCAATCCCCTTCTTCATAAATCTCCTTGTCTGAGACTGGGCACACTGATCCCTTGTTGAATCTGTGCTTTCCTTCCTTCCCTCTTTGCCCAATCCCTCACCTCCCAGTTCCCCTTCCTGAGCATTCTCTTGATTTCATGTCACAATTTTAGCTCCTGGCAACATTCCCTTCATTGTTCATATGAGAAAATAGGTTTCTCTTGGACCAGGCGCCCTCCCAAATGCTGAAAAAAGCATGGCCCCGGGCAGGATGGCTTTAGTCTGTGGCTCCTTCAGAATCTTGAACCAAGGGTGTACTTTGCTCAAATAAAATTCAATGCTTGCCATCTTGAGATGAGCTTGGCAGGCACTCCTCCTTTCCTTTTAATGCTTGTGCTTGGACTAGGAAATCTCCACATCTTGGGAGCCCTGCTCACCCTGCCAGCCTCCTGGAAGAGGTTAAGGCAGCTTTGAGTAAAGTTCCCTAACCTTTAATGGTTCATTTTTCAGCGGGCTGGCCAAGGTCAACTTGGCAAAAACAGGCTGATATTTGTGTTTCAGGATCTTAAAGGTTTTGCTGTCAGAGGCTCAAGTGGGAAAGAAAAATGATACCTCTGATCTCCAAACTCTTTTACATTTGAGCTGAATGAATGCAAAATAAGCTAAATTGTACCTGGGAGCTTGGGGAAGGAAGTGGATTTCTCATGGAGGAAGATGCTCTCCACAGCTTAGGAAAGAAATGCTAGTTTCCACAAACTGCTCTAAGTTCAAGAAATCCAATCAAAGGATGAAATCATCACCTTCCAAGGTCCTTTACTGGCACTATTCATCACCCAATGCCAGGGTAGGAAATACTCAGCCCATAGGCCACATAAGGCCCGTGAAATCATTTGCTAAGTTCATCATCGCAGAGGATGATGAACTGAGAGCGAGGTCCAACAACTTCCCACTGAGTGAGTTCTATAAGTTGATAATTTATATGGCCCACAAATAATGTTGTAAATATCCAAATGGCCCTTGGCAGAGAAAAGGTTCCCCAAGCCTGTCCTGTGCAGTTCTGCTCACGCCTCACTTTATTCCACCCAGTGGAATAAAGCTTTCTTCTGTTTTGTTTTGTTTTTGTCACCTAGATAGCAACCCCATGCCTACCACCCACGAGAGACTTCCATGGGCCCAAGCCAGTCCTGGAGATTCAATAGGAAAGGATCAGTTTCTCTTGTTGGTTCAAATTCATACTCCAGAACTCCTAGGAAAGGCTCTGAATTAACCTCTACATATTATCTGTATGGGATTCCCAAAAAGTGAGCAAAAGGATTCCCAATTTATTTTCTCTCTCTACCAAAAAAACTCCCAAGATTCAAAAAGCTTAAAGGAATCCATGAACAAATAAAGAAACATAAATTACTGACATGGCCCATTAAACTCCTCTTGGGAGGTGCAGGGGCTTGGGAGAACTGCTCACCAAATATTTCCCAGCATCTTAAACCTGCATTGTCCAAGTGGTCTCAACAGTGATTTTTGCTGTGGCATGGCTCCCATCCTTTCTCCACTGGGAAATATTATGGAAAATCTTCTCCTTTGCCTGTGAAGCACATCATTAAGGAAGTCTTCTCCCTAGAGTTGGGGTTCCCTCCTACATTTAAAGTCAGGGACCTTCCCAAAATGCTGCTGCCCAGGAAAGCTCCCATCTTTGGCTAAAAGCACCAATTCCAGTATGGCATTGCCTAAAGAATTAAAATTTTCACTTTCTCTGTGTACACATATGTGTATATACACCCAATGTTATATGTGACATGCGTGTGCCTTTTTATGCATTCATGTTTTATATGGATTGTTTATATACATACATGTGTATCATATATATTCAATGTGTGAATTAGTTTTGCTTGACTATGTATATTTATTATAAGGGTTTTGTTTTTCATTTTTCTTTTTCCCAGTGGATAGTAAGAGGTGGGAGAGAGATAAAATAAATTTTTGTTCATTGAAATAAATGTAATTGAATTTTAAAAAATAAACTCTCTGGTTGCGTGGAAGCAGATGTCTAACACTACCATGTGTTTTTCTCATAAGTCAACATTAGTACTCCTGGGGATGGGAGGAGGGGAGAAATCCTTCTCTCTTCCTTACTGTAGTCTGCAAGAGAGTCCCAGAGAATGAGAAAATGAACACATGACTTTTGCAGTCCAAGTTCAAGCCAGCCCCTCAGTCTCTCCTTGAGACTGGGAAGCAGAAAGATTCTGTGTCCTCTCAGTTAGAAAGTAGGGGCATGGAGAGCTCTGTCTCTGATCCCCACAGGTCAAAGGGCTGCCATCTCTGCAGGTTGACTCAGGAACTCCATAACAATCCTGATCATCCCAATAGCTCTGTTGAAAAATTACAGGTACCAGTGTATTTGCTTTGCATAGATTCTCTGGGTCCCCATGTATATATTATAACCTCTCCTTAAATAGAATCTGTTTCTTGATGTTAGCGAGTCAATTTTTTTCTTTATGTTTTGAGCACCTAGCACATAGGAAATGATTAATACATGTTTATTGAATTTACTTAAATTCTGAGTCTGTTTATTTGTCTTTCCCTCTTGCTAATCTCACACTTGGAAAGGACTTGAGAAATCATTTAGTACAACACATGCATGGAAAAAGAGTACCTTTTACTCCACCCCTGACAAGTGATGATTCAGCTTCCATTTGAAGTCTTCCAGCAAGGGGAAACCCACTCCCTCTCAAAGCAGACCCTTGGACTTTGGAATGGTTCAAATAGCTGGAAAGTTTTGTTGGGGAGATTACTTTCCCCTTAACACCAGTCATAAATCTGCCCCTTTGCAACTTGCCTTTGTTGTTCCCACTTCTGTTCCCCTGAGAACAAATCTAATAGCATCACTCATAAGAGAGCCCTTCAGATGCTAAAAGGCTTCTAGCACACGCCTTAAACTCCTACTCTCAGTCAAACATCCACAGTTCCTTCATGGGATTCTCATATGCCAAGAACTCCAAGTTCTCTACCATCATGGCTGCTTATCCCTGGGTACTCCAATTTATCAATGGCATTGTAAACGGACACCCATTTCTGAATGCCAAATACGTCCTGACTGGGGTGGATTGCAGGGATATATTCACTATTTGACCTGAGGAAGCTATGCTTTTGTAAAAGCAACTGAAAGCTTTTCATGGCTTCTGAAGCTTTTGGGCCATATGGACTTCTAGTGAGCTGAGTCACCCATCTACCCATCCATCCATCTATCCATCCAGCCAGCCAGCCAGCCACTGATTCACCCATCCATCCATCCATCCATCCACCTACCCATCCATCCATCTATCCATCCATCCATCCATCTATCCATCCATCTTTCCTTATCTGACTCTAGTTGTTTCACAGCTGGCCCAACTTCTTTTCCTGTCACCCATGCCTCTAATAACACTTCTGTGCTACTTCACAGGATTAATCCATTCGGGCTGCAGGTCACCATTGACCAAATAGCCAAATTGACCCACTCTACTTTCACTGTCCTTTGGGTTCCCTGCAAATATTACATTCAGAAATATGAATCTTATAAATTCTCCCATTTGGATTATGAGAGGGAAGATGAGCACTAAGAAGGGTTTTTCCTCACTCTCACTGTTTTTTCTATAAATGGCACCTATTAGTTTATTTTAGAAAAAAGGAGGTAATATTTAAGAGTAGCCTTTTATGCGCATTCAGAAACATTGATTGACTAATAAGCAAAGCTGCTCTGAGGGATCACATCTCTATTAAATTCTCTTGGCTTTTTAAGATGGAAGAAAGGCCAACTTTTTTCTTCCTCTAAATGCAAATCTTTCCATGTAACACTGTGCCTAATCTACTACATCTAATTAATCTGTTTGAGCTGATGAAATGTTACCTCCGCATTTTTTGTTCCTTGTATACAATTATTGTACCAGTAGTGAATAAATCAATATTCCCAATCCAACTGTAAAAAACAATCAAGAAAAGCAGGGCTTCTCAGGGAAAAAACCACCAAATAATATTTATTAAGTCGGCCTCAATCCACAGCAGAGCCTGACGCCATTCAAGCATTTTCTGCAAGTGTAATAAGCAAACTCCGATACATGATGAAAGTGGCACATGCCAATAATTTCACCATTTTACACTGCAGAGTAATTGAAGGATTTAATGAGAAACAAACCAATAAAAGTAAATAGACCATGTTAGAGGAGGAGAAACTGAGCTGAAATGGAAGTGACTCCATTGTGAGTTGAGGTTTTGTGCTTGTTGCCACCAGAGAGAAAGCGGGGTACGAACACTTGTTCTTTACCCACTTTTTTAAAGGATGTGTCCTTTGCTCTTTGGAAGATGCCCGTTCTAGGAAGAGGAAGGCACGGAGGTCCGATCGGTCTGGGCAACACAGAGGTCCGATTGGTGGTCTGGGCAACACAGAGGTCCAATCAGTCCGACACATCGTGACAGAGACCTTAACCTGCGCTTCCTGAAATGCCCCCTAGGACTATGGGCGCTCCCTGTGCCCGGGAGAGAACTGCCCCAACCGAAGCCTTCCCCCAATCCATCCAAAGCCAAAGTGGGTAAAAGTGAGCCTGACCTCTGTCCCCTCCCAGGCTCAGAACCGTGACCCTTCCAACAAACATGGAAAGCCTTCCCCGGGTCCCGGATTTGCTTTGGGAGGTGGAGAAGACAGAGGCTAGTGGGGCTGCAAAGTTCACTCCAGTGCCCAGAGCAAGCGTCCCAAAGGAAAGTCTCAAGTTGAAGACACTTTCAGCTAAGATGAAAGGTGACCTCAGACCAAAGGTGGCCGGTTGGTGAGCAGCTGCAGGGACACTGAGGGGGCTGGGCAGTAACAGCTCCAGAGGCTCTCACTTGGTCTTCCATGGCAGGTGGAAGGAGATCTGAACTATTTTCATGAATAAAGCACTAATCTCAAGGGTTTCTAAATGCCGGCAGCTCCTCCCCATTCTGGGGCCCAGAGATGATGCCCGGGTCTTCCTACCCTAACTACAGCCCTGCCAAGTACCCATGGGAAACTTTCGAGGCCCAGAGTCAGAAGGGCTCCCCAGACATAGGCTGGCTTTGCTCCTGTCCACTGTCTACACCATCTTGCTGAACCATAGTCATGGTGTCGATGAGACATTTTGGGAAACTGTAAGATTGCATGAGCAATTAATTCATAAGTAGCCCCTTTTCCGCTGGACGTTGGAACAATTCCTCTGAAAGAGTCAAAAGAGATTAAACACGTTCCAACTAAAGCCTGAGACATAAAAAATGGAAGCCCCAAGCCAAAAATCCCACCGGCCTAGAAGGTCCAAGCTCCAGGGATAAAACAGCCACCAGGAGCCATTGAGGTCAAACCTGACCTTTTGAGAGGAAAAACTGGGGTCCTCAGGCTTCATGATGTGGCCAAGGGGAGAATCCACACCCGGATCCAGACTCGGGAGCCTGGCTCTTTCCATGGCTCCACAGTGCTTCTGTCCTGTGGCAGCCTGTGTCTAACCCACAGAGCCCATGAGTTACCAACATGCATTCCAAGAATATGGACGGCAAGAAGCTCAGAGCAGCTTTAGGGATGGAGGCTCAGAATATACGAGGTCGGAAGAGGAACATGGAGCCTTGTAGGAGGGACCATAGGCGTTTTATATCCAGTCTCCTCATTTTCCCTTTAAGTTAAGAACAGTTATTCTCTCTCCCTCCCATTCCCAGACTCTACTGGAAAAGAAAAGAAAACAAAAACTTCACCCCATAGTCAGCAAACATCGCCTCTGTATCACTATGTCTCCTCTCGAGCCCTGACCCCAACCTCCCTGTGAAGATGTGGGAGCCCCTAGAACCATGGCTGCTCATTCCAGGGAGCAAGCCCCAAACGCCTCCCTCAGCGACTGTGCTGTGAGCCTGTAGTCACTTAACTCCACCTCAGCTCCCACATCCTTCTCTGTGGAGCCCCCCCCCCCGTCTCTGAAAGGAGGAGACACGCCCAGAGGGGCCACCCAGGACCTCAGCAGAGGCCACGGGGTTCAAACCCGGGGGTCTTGGCGTTCAGGCCAATGGCCTTTCCACACTTCCACCCCTACCCACCCACACGCATGCGCACTCGCTTGCTCTCTGTCTCTGTCTCTTTCTGTCTGTCTCTGACTCTGTCTCTATGTCTCTCTGTGTCTCTCTCTGTCTCTTTTTATCTCTTCTCTCTCTCTGTCTCCCTCTCTTTCTGTCTCTGTTTGTTTGTTTGACTATCTTTGCCTGTCTCTGTTTCTGTCTCTCTGTATCTCTTTCTATCTCTCTGTGTGTATCTCTCTTTGTCTCTCTTTTTTTGTCTCTCTCTATCTCTCCCTCCCTCCCTTCTTCTTCTTTCTCCCTCTCCTCACCTCTCTGTTTTTTTCTCTTTCTCTGTAATTCTCTGTCTCTGTGTGTAACTCTCTGTCTCTGTTTCTCTATCTTTGTCTCACTCTTTCTGTCTCTGAATCTGTGTATATTTGTTTCTCTCTGTCTATCTCTGTGTTTCTCTGTCTCTTTTCATCTTCTCTGTCTCTCTCTTTCTCTCTTTTTCTCTCTCTGTCTATCTCTGTTTCTCTCCCATTAGAAGGGGAGATTTGCTACCTAGGAGTCTCACTCTCCTCTTCCCAGACATCCCACGCTCCCGTAGCCAAGCCAGATGGCTCGTCCTGGGCCGTCACATAGCAAAGGAAGGACCCTTTTGGCTTCGGAACCTTCATTTGTCGCCTGCCTGAGTCAGAAGGCTGGGGCTGGAGAGTAATTTCCTGCAGAGATGCTATTGCCAGCTCTGAGCTTTATATGTTTTCTCCCCATCTGCACAATGGAAAACACTCCATTGTAATAAGTTATTGCTTTGTGTGGCGCCTGGGGAGTGAGGGAGAAGGCAGGTTCAAAGACCAAGTGTGGAACACTCCCTCCCCAGGCCCTCGAGGGCCCAGGCGCAATGTACAGGTCACTGACCCTTTTATAAGAGCCTTGAAGTGCTCTCTTGAAGAGTATTGACTAGTTGTGGCTTATTATTTCAAAATCAAGTTCAAGTACGATGGTTTTGTGACTAGGAGGCTCCAAACAAGGGGAGTGTGTATTCGAATTATTTAGATAAAGCTCAGGGTTGCAGCCAGAGCTCCCCAATGTTTAGGGGTTAAAACCTGAAGGATCCGTGTATCCCCCACCATTCTGCTCCCGGGAAGATGATTCCCAATGCAATCTGTTCTAATTTAATAGAATTCATTATGGCCAGTGAAGAATAATAGACTTTTTTGGCCCTGCTTGAAATTTATAGCATTTAAGCTGGAAGTAATTATAGAGGTCGTAGAGAACAGTCTCCCAATTTTACAGGTGGGGAAACTGAGGCACAAAGCTTTTAAGTGATTTCCCAAGATCATAAAATTGATAAGTCTATGATGACATTTCATCCTGAGGCTTTGAAGGCTCCCTTATTCCACACCGTGTCTCTAAGGCAGTGCAGTCAAACAACTAAACTTCTAGAGCCAGAAGGAGCATCAGAGGAGCACCACATCCAACCCCCTCATTCTAGAGAGGAGAAAAGTGTCCCAGGAGGCAGCATTTGAACCCAGACCTTGGATGCTGGAGCGCAGCTTTCTTCTACTGAGAAGAAGAATGAAAAACTGGTGGCAAAAACCTTCAGCCTGAAGGTCACAGAAATGGTGACTAGTTGACAAATGGGTAAAGCAGTCTTGGGGAGCAGATCACTCAGGGGGCACATCCGTGGCCCTGGCCCTGATCTGCTGTCCTGGCTGAGGTCCCCTTCTTGGCTCTCAGGAGGTGCCTCATTTACCCACCCTGGTTTACAAGTTGCCTCTCTCTTTGGAATATAAGCTCCTCAAGGGCAGGAACTCTTTGCCTTTCTTTGCGTGGTCATCACTTAGCACGATGTCTGGCACACGGGAGCTCCTTAAGAAACGTTGGATGCTGGAGTTCCATTTTGAGCAGAGGAGAGCTCATTTGTACTCCTGACCCCGTGAGGTTATGGGATGAAATGCAAAGTAAGGCGTGATATCAGTTCACTCGGATTCTCACTAGCATCTTAACAAGTTCCTCTTATGCACCAGGCCCAGTGCTCTGGGCTGGGCCCAATGACCCAAATGAAAGAGGCCCTGCCGTCAAGGAGCGTTCATTCTTCTGGGCAGAAATAAGACATACATCAATAATTAGATACAAAAATACAATAAGTATTCCATAGAAAAGTGCTGGCAACTGGGCAAGGGATAGGTTTCCTCCTCCTCTTCTTCCTCTTTCTCTTCCTCCTCCTCTCCTGTTCTTCCTTTCTCCTCCTCTTCCTCCTCTTCTCCCAGGGAGGCCTGGAGTTCTAAGGAAGAGGAGAGGAGAGAGTATGTTCTAGACATGGGAAAAGTCTTCCAGAGGGGAGCATGGATTATTGGATGTGGTGAAATATCAACAATTGTTATAACTTTCCCCCCATCAAAATTCTCCCTTTTGCTCATTCCATGTGACATGGGGCAAGTTTTGGAGTCTTAGAGTCTTTGTTAATACACTTGGGTCAGAGAGACTGACCCCGCCCAGGATCCCAGCATCTGGGTACATCCCTTCCCACCAGCAGAGGCCCCTGAAGGTGGGCTCCCTCTACCTTCTCACTAAATGGCTCTGTTCCACACCATGTTCCAATAATGAAATTTAAGTGAGAATAATTTCAAAGAACAAAGTCGTTTACATATTAGTGATTGTAAAGGGAAAAAATGCTGTGCTGGCGAAGGTTAAATGCAATTAACATTGGGCCCCAAATCTGCTGGGCTCTGGGGAGGGTGCCTGATGGCTTTGGCAGGTTGGGGCTCAGATTTGGATAAAAAATATTCTGAAAAACCCTATTGTGCGGTGTGCCTTGGCTACAAATATTAGAGTTGCAAAAATTCCAGGCTTCAAAGAGATTTCAGGAAAGTAGCAACACAAAGAGACAAATGACAAATATTCCCAAAAATTGCGCTCTCTGGGTGGGAGTCCCCTGTACCCTGGGCGGGTACAGGACACAAGCAGCCATGTGGGCAGAAGAACGCTCAGATCTCCCCACCTTCTTGGCAAAGGTAGGGACTCATGGATGGGAATACTGATCATAATTGTCATTTTCTTTTTTATTCTTTGTTCCAAGGGATGCGCTTCTGAGGGAGAAAATGAGCAATCCTTCACATACTGGAAGATGGCTGGTTAGCTGGCTCCCTGTTTCTCTGGAGGCGAGGCATCTCCGCTCCTTTCCACTAAGATGGGGTGGTTGCCAGTCCCTGAGGACCCCGATCTTGATCCTCTGAACACTGTCCAGCTCACCAGGATCTTTCCTAAAGTACAAACCCTAGGACAGAGGGCCACAGTCCTCCCGGGATGTGGACAGGGCCCAAGCCAGGCTGTTGCCCAGCTCTGCTCTCACGGGCCTTGGCTTGAGTGCAGAATGAGCATTAATGTGCTCAGCGGGACAGCAGCCACTCTCCCAATGTGGGGATTGCTCCACTTATTTTTCCACAGCAGGAGGGTCCGGTATTCCAGTTACACTGAGTATCTGGATAAAGCCTTTATTTTTGGCAGCATGACTCAAACTCATTCAGAAGCAGCCTAGGGTTCACCGCCTTTATTTAGAAAGACCAAGGTCACCTGATGCATCCTGGGTCATCTCCAATCCTTTTGACTTTTGTCTTGTCCCCGGACCCAGATGATCCAGAGGAGAGCATGAGGCTGAAGACTCAGACAGCTTGGCCTCTGGAAAGGCACTAGAAGTAAGTACGTTGGTCCCCTTTGAGAACCAAGCACAGACAACAATCCAACGAGGACGAGAACCCAAGGGATGGGCCATGAGGGCCTCTGGACAGAGCAGTGGTCTTGGCCATGGCCAGGAAAATAGCGCAGCTCAGAATCCAAGCTGGACACCTAGCAAGGAGAATCCCCTCTGTCTGCTTTGTTCCCTCTCAGAGTCTGGGGTCTTCACCGCATACACAGAGGAACTAAAGAGCTCCTCCCCATGTTGAGCTGCCAGGAATAGGATTCAGTTCTTGTATTCAACAGTCTGCAGGGGCTCCTCGGCTGAGGAATCTTCCTCCGGTAATGGCTCCTTGCTTTAGTTTTAAATGACTTTGCCCCTCCATAGGCTCTGTGTCAAGTGTTAATGGTCTATAAACACACACATAAATGCACCAGGGGCTCTCTACTTAAAGGAAATCCTTGAGTAAAAGCGAAGTATGGTAACACAAATAATCGCCTTGGCTCTGTGAGAACTTCTTCTGCAGGCTCCGGAGCAGGGTTCAGAGGTGTCTGTATCAGGTCTGTGAGGTGCAACCAGGGCCTTCTCTCCAAGTGTCTGGGCAGCCCAGGTGATGAACCCCACAAACCCAGCACCCCCAGTAACAATGGCCGGCATTCACGCAGTGGATGAGATTCACTTAGTTCTCTCCACACTGTTGAACCTCAGACCCAGAGCACCCCTCGAGGTGCCGCTTCTCCTGAGATGAGACCACGGGGCTTGGAGAAGCGTTGTCATCTTCCTACTGCCAAGCAGTTAGCAAGTATGAGACCAGGTCTTTGTGGTCTCACATCTGGGCTCTTGTCAGTGCTCCTGCCCACCACTGGCTCTCACACTCATGCACTCCTGTGCACATCCTCGACAGCCATGAATGTCTTCTCCCCCAAACTTCCCAGATTTATTTTGGATCCGTTCATCCTGCGCCACAACCCTCCCCACGACCACCAGAGAATTAGAGAACCTTGAAGGGAGAAACTGGTTCATTTTTTGTCTTTTTTTCCTCCAGTGTCCATGTAAGGCTTCCCAGAGAGTGGCTGTTTGCTAAATACTTCTTGATTAATGAATTACTTGGGTTTCACATCAAGAGAAAGCAAACAAGAACAATGAAAACTGGAGAATGTTCCTCCCTTGAAGAACCTGGAGATGCTTATCCTGGAGAACTGTCTGGTCTGTATGGGTTTTTAAGAGATTTAAGAGATTTTTGGCCTTTAACTTCATTTGGATTTCTTGCCACTTTCTTGTCCAAGAATCATTTAGGATATACATGACCACTGTCTTCTATTAGTTGAAAAGCTGACCAGAAAAGGCATGCTCAACTTATTTTATTTGACCTCAAGAGCTAAAGGTGATGGGGCAGGAGTTGGGGAGGAACAAAAAGGGGAGAGCAGATCCCCAAGATGGCAGTTCAGAGCCCATGGATTCCAACTCAATTTTGAATCCCAATCCCCCTCCCCTACAAATATATGACAAGTGACTATCTGGCCTTTGTTTGAAGCCTCCAATAAGGCAGGACCCACGACCTCCCAGAGCAGCTTGTTACCCTTTGGGATACTTCTAATTATTAAGAATTGTTTTTGTTTTGTTTTGTTTTGTTTTCTCTGACATCAGGCCTAACATGTTTCTGTGTGAATTCATTCCATTGTTTTATCATTCTGAGATTAAAGAAAAGAGTTCTTATGGGAAACAAGTGTGAACCACTACATAGAATTCCCACTCTCTCTATTTTTGTCCCCCTGCATTTTTGATTTCCTTCACAGGTTAATTGTACATTATTTCAAAGTCCGATTCTTCTTGTGCAACAAAACAACTGTATGGACGTGTATACTTATATTGTATTTAACATACACTTTAACATATTTAATATAACATTGTACTACTTGCCATCTGGGGGAGGGGGTGGGAGAAGGAAGGGAAAATTGGAACAAAAGGTTTGGCAAATGTCAATGCTGAAAAATTACCCATGCATATAACTTGTAAATAAAAAGCTATAAATAAAAAAAAGAAAGAAAAGAATTCTAATCCCTCTCCCACAGGAAACCTTTTAAATACAAGATATGAAGAAAGTACAGCTGTTAAGTTAAAAAAAATACTAGTCATATGAAAAAAATGTTCAGATCACTAGAGAGATTCGAGAAATGCAAACTAAAACAGTGTTGAGGTACTACCTCACACCTATCAGACTGGCTAACACGGCGGAAAGACAAATGATAAATGTTGGAGAGAATGCGGAAACATTGGGACACTGATGAACGGTTTATGAAGTTGTGAATTGATCCAACCATTCTGGAGAGCAGTTTGGAACTGTGCCCAAAGAATTGCAAAACTGTGTAAAACCTTTCAACCAGAAAGGTCTATATTCCAAAGAGATCAAAGAAAAGGCAAAAAGAACCTGTTTGAAAAAAAAAAAAAACTCTTTTTAGCAGGTCCTTTTGTGGTGGCAAAGAATTGGAAATGGAGGGATTGGAAATTCTAGGATACCCATCAATTAGGGAATGGCTGAACAAGTTGCATTATAAGATTGTGGTAAAATACTATATTGTTCCATGAGAAATAAACAAGGTGGTTTCAGGAAAACCTGGGAAAGCTTATATGAACTGATACAAAGTGAAGTGAAGAACCAGGAGAACATTGTACATAGTAACAGGAAAAGTATAATATAGCCAACTGTGAAAGACGTAGGTATTTTATGACTCAGTGATCCAAGACAATTCTAAAGGATAAACAATGTTCTCCACCTCCAGAAAGAGAACTGATGAAGTCTGAAAGCAGATTGAAACATATTTTTTCATTTTATTTCCCTTGCATTTTTTTGCAATATGGATAATATGAAAATATGTTTCACATGATTCCACATGCATAATGGATATCATATTGCTTGTTTTCTCAATAAGGAGTGGGGCTGGCAGAGATCATTTAGAATTGAATTTTTTAAAAAAGAATACTAAAAAATAATTTAAAAAAAGAAAATCAGGCAGGGGTGGGGAAAGCACATGGGAAATCTTGGTGACTGACTAGAAAGGACATTTCCCAAGGAAGGTTTTAAGCAAAACCTGATTCCCAAAGGAGCTTATTTGGGCTTACTTTCTTCTTCAGCTAGAGTTCCTAGCCAGGTGAAGGAGATCTGTCCTAAGTAATTATCCCTAGGGTTTTTTTTTTTGGGGGGGGGAGTGGAGCTGAGAGGAAGAATTAATTTCTGTACCTTGGGTAAGTAGTGTAAAATGTTTCCTCAACTCCATGACTCCAGAGTTGTTGGGGAGGGGTTGTTTAAGATTAACCAAATTCTATATGCTTAAATATAGGGCAGTATGCTCTGGAGAATAACTGGAGGAGTTTACTTGGTTATAGATCCATACAGATGTGAGCAACTTTCTCTGTATAATTGAGATATAGAGTAGAAATAACCCCATTTGGGGGAGACCAATCTTAAATTAATTCTTTGGCTTATGGCGATGACTTTCTTACCCCCTTTCTCAGTGTGTGCTTCTGCCATATTTGTTTTTCTCTGATGGAAAAATCAAGCTAATGTAGGGGGTCAGTGTGCCATCTTAGTAGGATAGTTAGAGGGTTATGAGTACAAACATTGGGGTGGAAATTTTTGTTGAACTTTACTGGGCATTTGTGTGTAATTGATGGAAATTGTATTATGAAACCTTTTTTCTTTTATTTGACTGATTACTTAATCATTCCCTCATGGTTATTGAAGACCATCTTAAATATAATTAATTTCCCTAATAGAAAGTCGTTGTGTTTTCCTTCCTCGGCAGCATCTTCCTGGTTATCCTATAATTTAAGACTGTCCTGGGGCAACTTTAAATTATGCACATGTTTGTATTAATTATTGAATTTGGATAAGGAAAAGACAGACATTACTTAAACAAAATCTAGCAGGAGTTTGGAATTTTAAATGTGGTGGGTATCCCTAACCCTCTCCTCCCCCTGATTTTTCCAAATGCGCCCTGCCATCTCCAGATTGACGATGATCCAATGCTCCCAGGATGCATCCCCTAGAAATGAAAGCCAGGGTGCATCCACAACAAAAGATGGTGGCTTGTGCGTTACTTATAAAACAGAGAACAAATGATGTTCCTGGTCAAGAGAAAGATGGCCATTCTCAATCACCAGTCTCCCCGACAGGACGTTAAGTAAAGCACCTGTGCCAGGGATTGGTTCTCCATGGCAAATCTAGTTTGCATACTGCAGTCATGTTTCTGGGCAGCCCCTCTGAGACACCTTGGATCCAAGCGAACGAGGTTGTTATCTCTCAGAAGGAAGAGGGAAAGGGGACGTGTGAAGCCAAGGACTGGAGGACTGAAGGACCGACATGAGCCAACATGACCCAGAGAGCTCTTGGGTTTCACGCTGCTATCGTCTCCATCACAAGCCGGGGCCTCTCTTCCCCCCCTGCTGGGCTTGCAAAAGGCTTATTGGCTTCATGGGGTGTTCCTTTGGCACATTGTGGGGGCAGAGGCAGAGCTAGGCCATGAATCTGTGAATCCTGAGGGAAAAGCCCTTCACTTGTGAAGTCTCCAGATACAAGTGGAAGGCCCATCCTTGTGTTGGTTGACTGCTGCTGAGTTAGGCACAGTCAAGGAAAGTCTGCAGTCAAGAATGCCAGTTCCCATTGTCAGAAAAGAAAAAATCTGCAATCAGGAACAGAGGCCCAGATGGGGCCAGGACCCTGGAGATGTCTCTGGGAAGAGAAGGAGCCCATCAAGCAGACTGGAGGAAATAAGGAATATCTGATTTAGAATTAGAAGGGACTGTGGAAATCTTCAGTTTCGTGCCCTTTGTCTTCACAGATAGAAAAACAGGACTTCAGAGGGAAAGGAAGTTTCCCAAAGTCATAGCTAGTGAATAACAAGGCCAGAATTTGAATTCAGATTCTCAGACTCCTGCACTGCCTCTGCCCAGTAAAGTTCAACAAAAATTTCCACCTCAATGTTCATATGTATAACCCTCCAACTATCCTATCAAGGTAGCACACTTACCCCCCCCCCTCACAAAAGCTTGATTTTTCTCTCAGAAAAAAATCAAATATAGCAATAGCACACACCAGAAAGGGATCAAGAAAGTCATCGCCATAAACCAAAGAAGGCAAAGTCACAAACATAGAGAGTTAACATCAAGAATAGAAGATCCAGCCCATTCCCCAAAAGAGACTGTGTCCCTTTCTCTGGACGCCAGGTCACCAGATGGACAATGACCCTTGGTTAGAGAGATACTAAGCTTGGCCTCTTGCTTGGCCTCTTGGTGTCTCCTCCCATGTGTGACTCTTCTGCAACCAACTTCTGATGGCAGAAGTCCCAGCTCTGAAGGGCCTGACTTGCCCCCATCTCCTCTGTAAATTGAAGATGGGGCTACACAATTTCTAAGTCCTTTCCTCCTCCCCAATTCTAGATCTAAAGATCCTTTGAACCCTGCAGGAGGGGCTCTGCCTCTCTTTGTCCATAAAAGATAACAGGTGAAGATGCTAAAAATGTCTTTAAAGCTTTGGGTTTTCATAATTACCCTATGAAGGAAAAATTCTCACTTCACAAGTTGAGAGAAGCTATACGTCCATTGTGCCATGGCCAATGCCTTTGTTTCAGAGATAGTGGGTAAATCCATTTCAAAGGTGAGGGAATTGAGCTTGAGAGAAGTGACATGTCCAGCATCCGTTTCAGAGATAGTGTACAAACCCAGACCTCTCTTATCTCCAGGCTCGAACCTATTTCCACTCCCCTCCCCTTCTCTGAAAATGCAGTTTTCTCTAACAGAGTTCCTTCTTGAAAGTGGTGAAAAAGACAGGTCTTAGGAAAGGAATGATTCTTGAATATCTAGAAAAGAAAGTGATGAAGAAGCACAAGAATGGGTTCAGAAAAGACAGGAGATGTCAGAGGTCCAATAAGCTTCTTAACCTGGTGAGAAGCAATAGGAAGCAATGAGCAGAGGAGCCTGGAAGCCCTGGGGAGCAGGGTTCAAGGACCTCCTCTTCCTTTGGCCCAAGTGTGAGCATCTCGGTGCTTGGGCGGACTCTTCCAGACTGTTACCCCAAACTCACCTGAGAGTTCCCAGCACCATATGTGATAGAACCAATGCTTTCCATACAAAAGAGATAGATCAGAAACACACATTGATAGATTACCCAGAACTTAACAAAGCATTGGATAAAGTCTCAAGGGTGGAGAAAGGTAGAGCTAAAGCCAGAACAAGAGGACAGAGGGAAAAGGAACTGAATATCCAGACCCAAAAAGTAGCGAAAAATAGATTGACATCCTTGGGGTAGGAAATACACAGTGCCCAAGGCCTCGGGCTTGGCCTGGAGCTGTTCATACTTTTCAATGAGTATTTGTAAGAAAACCAAGATGGCGCCCTTGTGGGATCTCCCAATTACAGGTACCCAGGAGGAAGGAGCTAAGAGAATCTTTAATTAAAAAGAACTTAACAGGCCTCTAGAATATTGTTCTCGACTGAAGAAGATTAGGTTCATAAGGAAAAACATAATGCTTTATCATAGGCTCAAAAGAACCCGTTTCACAAGGAGCAAACAGAAATGGTTGGGCTCTTTTGCTTGAAAAAGATCGGGAGAGTTTAAGGATTTTCAGTATGAAAGTCAAAAGCTAATGGAGTTTTGAGCTTCATTAAGAAAAGGAGGGGGAAGGTGAGAGCCACTCTGTCCTCTGACCTGGTCAGACCACAACAGGAGTTTTGTGGTCAGTTAAAGGCACCACAAATTAGGAAGGGGATTGATAAACTGGAGGCTGGAAAGGGACCTCAAATTCACGCCATATGAGAAGTGGTGGAGGCAGCTGGAGCTGTTTAGCCTAGAGAAGAAATGACTTGGGAAAAACGGTAATGGTCTCCAAGCATTTAAAAGGTTGCTGGGAGGACTAGGATTTGATTTGATTTTAACTTAATCCCAAAGGCCAAACCTAGAGGTAGTGGGTAAAAGGTGTAAAGAGGCTGATTTAGACTTGATTTACTGATTAAAACCTGGCCAGCTCCGAAGGCTACCTCAGAACTGCCTTGGATGTGGCAAGTGGCCCCTCCCTGGAGGTCTCCCAAGCATGGTTGGATCACACCTTTTCAGCCATGGTGGAGAGAAGATGCTGGGGAGGATATTGTTTGGATGAGGTGGCCAGTGCAGTGCCTTCCAACTCGGAAATTCTGTGATTCTATGGTTTTCCAGTGGTTTGGGTTGGATCAAACCAACTCCTCATTTGTTTTGCCAGCTGGGCCCTTTTTAAAAGCTAATGCAATTTTGTGATTCTATGTTTTGGATCTAATGCCTCTAAAGCTTTCCAAATGTTAGTTTGCAGAGATCTCACATTTAGAAGCTTGGGGGAGTGAAGAGGAGAATGAATTTAAAATGGTCATCAGTTTTTAAGAATCTGAATTCTCTTTTAATTCTCAAATTACTTTATTTTCCAATATTCCTCTTCTCCTCCCTGATCTAAGAGATTAAACCCTTAGTACTACTGCTGCTGTTTCTTACCTAAACCCTAAATTTGCTGCTACAACGGGATCCAATTAAGAAAAGAAAAAAAAAGTTTTAAAAAAACAACTAATAAACACTTCAAAGAAGTCCTTTATTAAAGGTGGTGTTCCAAATACCTCCTCCCCCATCCGTACAGAAAAGGGAAGGAGGAATATCCCTTTTTTCTAGGCATCATAATAATACAGCATACAGTTTCAGTTTTATTATTGTTTTCATATATATTGTGTAATCTGTTGAATATTGCCTTTCTTGCTCTGCTTAGTTCACTTTATATCAGTTCATACATCTTCCTAAGTTTCTTTAAATTCTTCATAATAATACACTCTTAATGTTGAATAATTTCCTGTTATATTTTTATTAAAATTTTTTATTTTTCAAAACATATGCATGGATGACTCTTCGACATTAACCCTTGCAAAACCTTATGTCCCAATTTTTCCCCTCCTTCCCCTACTCCCTCCCCTAGATGGCAAGTGATCTAATATATTTTAAACATGGTAGAAATATATGTTAAATCTAATATTTGCATACATATTTATGCAATTATCTTGCTGCACAAGAAAAATATAATCAAACTGGGAAAAATGATGAAGAAAATAAAATGCAAGAAAACAACAACAAAAAGTGTGAAAATGCTATGTTGGGAACCACACTCAGTGCCCACAGTCCTCTCTCTGGGTGCGGATGGCTCTCTTCATCACAAGATCATTGGAACTGGTCTGAATCATCTCATTGTTGAAGAGAGTCATGTCTATCAGAATTGATCATTGTATAATTTTGTTGTAGCCATGTACAATGATCTCCAGGTTCTGCTCACTTCACTCAGCATCAGTTCATGTAAGTCTCTTTAGATCTCTCTGAAATCATGCTCCCGCTGATCGTTTCTTACAAAACAATAATATTCCATAGCATTCATATACCATAAGTTATTCAGCCATTCTCCAGCTGATGGGCATCCACTCAGTTTCCATTTTCTTGCCACTACAAAAAGGGCTGCCACAAACATTTTTGCACATGTGGGTCCCTTTCCCTCCTTTATGATCTCTTTGGGATATAAGCCCACTAGAAAAACTGCTGGATCAAAGGGTATGCACAGTTTGATAGTCCTTTGGGCATAGTTCCAAATTGCTCTCCAGAATTGTTGGATGCAATCACAATTACACCAACAATGTATCAGTGTCCCTATTTTCCCACATCCCCTCCGACATTCATCATTATCTTTTCCTGTCATCTTAGCCAATCTGACAGGTATGTAGTGGTATCTCAGGGTTGTCTTAATTTGCATTTCTCTGATCAATAATGAGAGCACTTTCATATGACTAGAAATGGTTTCAATTTCTTCATCTGAAAAGTGTCTGTTCATATCCTTTGACAATTTATCAATTAGAGAATGACTTGAATTCTCATAAATTTGAGTCAATTCTCTATATATTTTAGAAATGAGGTCTTTTATCAGAACCCTTGAATGTAAAAATATTTTCTCAGTTCATTGCTTCCCTTCTAATCTTGTCTGCATTAATTTTGTTTGTACAAATTTTTTTTTAAAATTTAATAGCCTTTTATTTACAGGTTATATGTATGGGTAACTTTACAGCATTAACAATTGCCAAACCTCTTGTTCCAATTTTTCACCTCTTATCCCCCACCCCCTTTCCCAGATGGCAGGATGACCAGTAGATGTTAAATATATTTAAATATAAATTATATACACAATAAGTATACATGACCAAACCGTTATTTTGCTTGTACAAAAAATTTTTAAGTTAATATAATCCAAATTATCTACTTTGTGATCAATAATGGTCTCTAGTTCCTCTATTTTGCCATTTCCCCTTCAATGGACATTGATTTTCTTTCCAGTCTTTTGCTATTATGAAAAGTGTTATTATAATTTAGTGTTTAGGGAATCTTTTTATCCCATCTTTTTTAGAATTTATCTAAACTCCTGAGGTATATTAGGACTTCTGGGCCAAACTGGGGGATACTGTAAACACCTTAGAAAATAATTCCAAATAACTTTCCAGGATGGTTGGAGCAATTCATAATTTAGCCAATAAGATACTGAAATGCTCAATGTTCCACCACCCCTCCAAAAATGTCCAATTCCAACTTTGGTCATCTTAATCAATTTGCTGAGAGACAAATGACACCTCAGAGCTATTTAGATTTGCATTACTCTTCTGATTAGGGATTTAGAATAATCCTCCATATGGTTATTAATAATTGGTAATTCTATAGAGAATTGTGTGTTCTTATCTTTTGAACATCTATCCATTTGGGAGAGAGCTTTTAGTGTTATAGATTCGTTAGCCTCTAATCTATTTTGAATATCAGTCCCTGATAAGACATATTTGATGCTGTGACATTTTCCTAATAGCCCATTTCTTTCTTTACCCCAGTTGGGTTGATTTTGTTCATTAAAAGCAATTCAATTTTATGGAATGAAAGTCATTTATTTTATGCCTTGTAATCATATCTGTCCCTTGTTTGAGAACTGCCCCCTTAGTCATAGCAGTGAAATGTTCTGTTCTGTTCTGTTCTGTTCTGTTCTGTTCTTTTAATAATATCAACTGTAATGTTCAGGTTGTGTAATCATGTTGAATCTTTTGTGACATTTGGTATAAGGTGTTGGTTCAAACTTAATTTCTGCCAAGATGCTTCCAGTTTTCCAAGCTGTTCTTGGAATATGTTCCTTTGGTGATTTACATTCTCAGATTTATGGAACATTGTTTCTGGTTTTTTCCTTATTTATCTGTTCTGTTTTACCTTTTGAATAAAAAAGTAATAATAATAATGATGGGCACTTTTGAAGTTTTGAAAAGCACTTTATTAATAGTATCAAATTTTATCTTCATAGCTATCTTGGGAGTTAGATGCTATCATTGTCTCCAGTTTTAATATGAAGAAACTGAGGCAATCTAGGAAATATCTGACATGGGATTGAACTCAGGAATTCTAACTGCAAGCCCATGATCTTACCTGCTATGGAAATTAATTGTCTTTTCTTTTTAAAAAGCCATCATGAATTTTAATCTAAAATCTATAAGTTTTATTCTCACTTTATTTCTGCTCATTATTTTTCTTTACATTATTTCCTTCAGATTCTAATTTTTGCCTTTGGATATCATTTTTCCCCCAAATAAAAGAAAGTGGATTATGAAGGGATAATAGGTACCCATACCCAAAGTTTTAAATATAATTCCAAGCTCTGAATGGATAAACTCAAAATGATTTAGCAATATGAATCCTCCCACAGTGTTCACCACAACGCTTTTGAGATTACTTTGTCCTAAAATGTCTGATTAGTAGGGAAGACATCTGAGTTTGAATCCTATTCTGATTTATGAAGAAGACTCCTAAAATAATTTGAAGTTTAAGCAGTGGTGCACCTGTACTTTCATAAGAAGGCAATTGTAGCTTCAAAACTACTCCGACAATCCAATTGCCCACTGCCACGTTGGAAGGATGGGGCTTAAAGAGTGTCCAGCTGAGTTAGCCAGGAAGAGCTCACTCTCCCCTTCATGAAGTGGAGAAGAACCATAACTTTCTCTAGAGGTGAAAAAGAAATGCATCTTTGACTTTCTTTAATAATACTGCTATCTATGATCAGGTAACCTGTGACCATTCATAGAGAAGGGCCTGGGAGGGAAAAGGACTATGGCTGGATTTCCTTAATTCTTGCCACTTCTGTGACATTGGGAAAATCACTTAATTTTCAGCCCTTTAGATTTTTGTATCTGCAAATTTTGGACTCCAAAGCCTTTGAGCTCTCTTCAAGCTCTACATCTATGATGGCATGATTCTCTGCTCCTCCCTTGGGCTGTATGACCTAGGCAAGTCCTTTACCCTCCCAGGGGCAAATGTCTGGGATTCACAGTCATAAGCCAGATGCCAAACTGCATTGGGAAGAGGCCATTTCTTCACAGTGTTACATGTAGCTCCTTTTAGATTGCAATACTGACAAATGACAGTATTTGTATAATGTGTCTTATACATGAGAGGTAGACTTAAGGTTTGTTAGAAATTAATTTCTTTATAAGGTCAATCCAAGGAGGGAGTAACTCATTCAAATCATCATAATTGTTATCCATGGGTACCCTGTGAGTTCAAGGATGAAGCCTGGTTTTTTTAATCTTGTCTTTGTATCTCTAGGAATTAACAGGTAGGTGATTAATAAATACCATAGGTGACTATTATATATTATTGATCTGAATAAAAGAAAAGAAAATCACTCTAGATGGAATTACAGAATAGTCATTTGTATCCTTTCTCAATTTTCAAATCCAGAAAATCACTTGCACTTAAGTGTGTACACACACACACACACACACACTCATTCAGGAAAGCAACACATGAGGTTAAGTCCTTCCCTTAGATTACAAACCATTTTGAAGTGTTCCAAATCCAGAAAGAGAGGTATAGTGTAGATCTGGGGCTAGCAATACAACATGGCTGAGTCTAGGAGGCAGCCAAGTATGAGAAGGGAAATAGCAAATTTCATTTACCAAGAAAGGATTCCCAAGGTTTGTTGAATATTGGGAGGAATTGAGGGGAAAGTAGTGGAAATGTCTCTCAATTCTTGATTTTGTGCAATGTGGTAATTTGTTACTCTTTTAAAAAAAAAAATTAGTGTCCAAAAGTCTTCCAGTTTTTCCCCAATGGCCCAGAACGACCTTCATTGCCCTCCTGGGAGTCCCTGGATTAGAGACTTCATAACCATGCCTTTGTCTCTGTTTTAATGCTGAAATTTCCTTCATAACTTGCTACCTCCTCATCCTTTAATATGCAATTAACTGTCCCATCTTCTCCACCAAAAACATCTCAGCTCCCTTTCTCTATTGACCAGTTCTTCTGGCAGTCTCCATTTTGCAAAGACCCAAGCTGACCTATGTTATCCTTGAACTTTGTTCCTGATTTGGGATTTTTAAACCACGTCCCTGAACTAAATTAATTAATACCTGTATTCCTCCCCTCTACCACTTTCAGCTCTTTTTGGTGTTGTTTCCCTCCCCCCCCCCACTGAATGTAATATTTCTTTTAATTTGTATTTATGTCTCTATTTTTTTATTACAGTACCTAGCACTATAAATGTAAATGTAGCAAATATTTAAGAAATGTGTATTTTCTTCTTGCCATTTCTTGGGTATAGTTTAAAGAAACAGAGAAGACCCTGGAAAATCTCATCACTAGGCAAGAATCTCATGATACTGACCATAAGCATTGCATTTTTCCACCTCACTGTAGGAGGGGCATGCTGAATTTAAGATGTCTACTGGACGTCCAGTTTGACATGTTTGACAGGTAAGTAGAGATGCAGGATTGGAGGTCAGAAGAGAGGTTGGGGATGGGGGAAAAGGGTAGGTTGATTTGAGACATTAACATGAGATTCCCATTTCTGCCATCCCATCTCATCCCTTCCAAAATTGTTTAAATTGTCTTATTTTCTTTTTGCTATTAGTGAGGGACTGAAACAACACAAAGGACAGTGATCCCTCTATCTTATCCCATTTCCCATAACACACTTGTGAGGCATCATTGGGACTTTATGGCAATTCAGATTCAGCAGCTCAATGGGTGTTCTCTTAAGGCTAAAGCAAGGCACAGAGTCAATAAGAGTGGCCAAGGGTTATAGAAACTTAGAAAATACTTCTCAGATCTTTGGGGAAGGGAAGAATTTATGGTCAAAGAAAAAAGAATGAACATTATGAAATGTAAAATGCACAATTTTGATTACATTAAACTAAAAAGGTTTTGCATAAACAAAACCAATGCAGCCAGGATTAGAAGAGAAGAACAAAGGTGTGTGTGTGGGGGGAATACAGCCAGTGTTTCTGATAAAGGCCTCATTTCTAAAATATATAAAGAACTGTCTCAATTTTATAAGAATACAAGTTATTCCTCAATTTATAAATGGTTAAAGAATATGAACAGACAATTTTCAGATGAAATTAAAGCCATCCATAGCTATATGAAAAAAATGTTCTAAATTACTATTGATTAGAGAAGTACAAATTAAAACAACTCTGAGGTATCACCTCATACCATTCAGATTGGCTAAAAAGACAGGAAAAATTAATGAATGTTAGAGGGGATATGGGAAAGCTGGGACACTTATGCATTGTTTGTGGAGTTGTGAACTGAAGCAACCATTCTGGAGAGCAATTTAGGACTATACTCAAAGGGCTATAAAACTCTGCATACACTCTGATCCAGCAGTATTGCTACTGGATCTGCAACCCAAGGAAAGCATAAAAGAGAAGAAAGGACCTATATGGGCAAAAATGTTTGCAGCAGCTTTTTTTGGTGGCAAAGCATTTGAAAATGAATAGTTGCCCATCAACTGGGGAATGGCTAAATAAGTTGTGGTATATGAAAGTAATGGAATATTGTTGTTCTATTAAAAATGATGAATAAGCTGATTTTAGAAAGGCCAGGAAAGATTAACACAAAGTGTTACTGAGCAAAACAAGCAGAACCAAGAATACATAGTACAGAGTAATAGCAAGATTGTGCAATGCTAAAATATGATAGACTTGGTTCTTCTGGGTAGTTCAATGATTCAAGTCAATTCCAACAAACTCTGGATAGAAAATGCCATCTGCATGCAGAGAACTATGGAGATTGAATATAAATGAAAACATACTATATTTATTTTTTTTCCTTTCTTTCTACTGTTTTATTTTTCTCTTGTGGTTTTTCCCTCTTGTTGATTTTTTTTCTCCCAATATGATTCATAAGAAAATATGTTAAAAAATGGAAACTTAGGGCAGCTATTCTGATTCATAAAACCTTTAAAAATTAAGGCAAAGACACTGGAAATTAAGATGAAAAGTAGAATATGCATCTTCGAAGTAAGAAGACTTGTCTTTAAGACTCACCTTCATAATATCTTGTGAAGCTGGGCAAGTCATTTACCTCTCTGAAATTCAGTTTTCTTATCTTTCAATGAGAAGCTTAGACAAGGTGATCTCTAAGATCCTTTCTATCTTAAAATATATATGCTAAAATTCCCCTCTTACCCTAAGATTTACACACTGTGTTGTCTGGTGTAACAAACAGTAGTTATACAGACCATCTATATCATTATGAAGCCAGGAAACGGAGCAAAAATGAAGAGTGAGGCTGTGCTTGAAGAGTTACGGCAGCCAGTACAGTTGCTTTGATAGCTGCCTATGGACTTAATGCAAAGAATGCTTTGGTTTTTTATATTCCCTTATAGTCCCAGTAATTATCCTAATAAGTAGCGCATAGTTGGCTCTTAATAAACGCATGTAATGATGGTGGTGGTGGTAGTTGTCATGTCATATGAACTGGAAAACTCCATAATAATTTAATGGAATTTCTTTTTCTACCTCTTCCTGTCAGGTTTTATTGTCAATATATAGAAAATCCAATTATTTGTGTAGTTTTATTTTATGTCTTATTTCCCCAATGATAATCATTATTTCTATTTATTTTCATTCACTCCTTAAAGCTACTAAATCATCTTAGATCACATATATGTGTATATATTTACATTTTATGCATGTGTATGTATAAACATATATACATATGTATGTGCATAACATATATAAACACTTATGTACATGTCTATATTTTATAATTTATTTTTCTATCTATACAATACATATATATTGCCTATGTTTAGTCCCTCAATTTCTCTTTCTTGTCTTATTATACATTTCTAGAAATAAAGCAAATAATAGTGATGACACTGAACATCTTTGCTTTACTACTGATCTGACTAGAAAGATGTCTAGCATTTCTTTATTACAAAAAACATTAGTTCTTAGTTTTATCTAGAAACGATTTCTCCAATTAAGAAAAGATCAATTTATTCTTATTTTTATAAATGTTCTATAGAAATATATGTTGTATTTATTCAAAATCTTTTTTTTAAATACTGCTATATAAAAGGTGTTGGTTTCAAATCCCTACCTCAATGTCATCAGAGAAAGATATCTCAGATAAATCAATTTAAAATGAACTAAGAGTGAATAAGTTGTTCATTAATTTGATAGAATTATAGATGCTTTAGATTCTTATGTGAAAACAAATAAATGCCATGCAGAAAATATCTTGTGGTTCTCTTAAAAAAATCAAACACACTCTGGGCCTATTATAAGAGATCATTAGGCCAGTGAAGTGATGGTAGAATCCATCAGTGAAGAATCTCTGGGAAGTAATTACTCTTCAGTAAAAGGGAAAAGTGAGTTCCCCCTCCTCCCCCTCCATTGGTCAGGTAACAACCTTGGGAATGTGGAGATCAAAGGATCTAGTTATCCCCTGGTAGCTAATGTCCCCATGCTAGCATCTACAATGGCTCACATTTACAGCAGGAGTTGAAAGGGACAGAGAGCAAATGAGACCCACTAAAGAAAGGCAGTATGAGGATTTTCCAAAGCACAGACATTGGGAACCTAATAGAAAGCTATAGCCACAGAGAACTTTACAAGTAATGAAGGAATAAAGAATTTCCAGTCACTAGAAGCCATGAATTTGTCCTTTAGTCATATGTATTTTCTACATTTGAGGACAATTTTCCAAAGGATTCTGTGTGTGCAAAGGGAGATGGCATTCATAATTCAGAAAGTGATTCTATAAAAATGATCCTTGCTCTATCTATTTAGTAAATGTCTCTTCCAAAATTAAATTAGTCTCTCTCTGATAACAATTGTTAAGCCCATCCATCAGAATTCAGAAGGGATGGTACTGGAAATATTGAACCATTAAGATTAACTCCAGAAACCAGAATTGAGTAACAGTTAGCTATCCTACTGGAAATTAACCTGTCAGGTTGAATGCAAGTGGGTGGAGTAAGCCTGGGGTGGGGATAACCATATATAATAATATGATTTTCATTTTTTAATTAATATGGTCTACATGTAGATAACCTTTCCTGTTACTGAATGAAACTGGAAATATATATATATATATATATATATATATATATATATATATATATACACACACACACACACAGACAGAGACAGAGACAATGACAGAGACAGAGAAATTTTGTGTATTTAGTGGGTAGTAAGGCTATGTTAAATATTTTTGCTTTTCTGTATCTCTATTTCCATTCACTATTTCACTCACTAGAAATCTATCCTATTTAACTCTTCTAAAGTCCTATTCATATCCTTAACTTCTCTTTAAAAAATATTTTTTGTTAAAGTTACCTAAGTCTGGGACAGCTAAATGGAGCAATAGATCGAGCTCTAGCCCTGAAGTTAGAGGATCTGAATTCAAATCCAACCTCAGACATTTAATACTTCCCAGCTGTGTGACCCTAGGCAAATCACTTAAACCCCAATTACCTCACTCCCCCCACAAAAAAAAAAAAAAACAAAACTTTGTTTGAGATCATGCAAGCCATCCTTGTTTTTCTCTGCTTCAGTTTCCCACTTTCATTCCATGTGAATTTTTATGATTCAAGTATAATTTTTTGTAAACAAAATATCTAATGGAATCTGCCATGGTCTTCCACTTTTTAAGAAAGTTTTCCTACTCACATTGATGACTATGATTCTAGAAAATGTATTGGCATTCATTCTATCCTTTTGTAGCTTTTTTCCCTTCTTTGTTCTTATTCCCCTCTCTTAAAAGTAAAAGGGGGTGGTAAAGAGAAAGAGTGACCAATATTAACCACCTGTTACTCCTTTTATTCAACCATCTTCTCATTTCCTCATCTGATCACTTGTTCTTACCTTTTTTTACCTCAAATCTTGGAACTATTTTGTCAGACCTCCTTCATATCTGCAGATTTCTCCAGATTCAGAGGATCTGTGACATCTCCACTTAAGTAGCTCTGAAGCATCGGGGGTAGTTTTCCAATATAATGCTATAGCTCACAGCCTAAACTAGTATATTTCACACCATGGTCATCAGTTGATATCAGTCAACCAGATTTCATCAATTTTTAGAAAGACTCATACACTAAGGTAATAGAGTGAGAGGAGTTGATACAAAACAATCGTTCATACATCTGTGACACGCTCTCCCATAAAAACAAACAGAATCCAGTGGAAAGTTGTCTCAAGCTTAGAAAACACATGGCAAAAGTGTATTTCATATGTTCCATAAAATCACTTTGCTGAAAGCCTAAAAGTGTTCACTGGCATGATGTAGATTTTCTGATAGACCACTTAGAATCCTGATGCTGCCTTTTATTTCATTTGCTCATTTTCTCCTGGGTTCTCAATGCATTTGCTGCCACCAGCCACTGCTGTTCCAGGGACAAATTTTCTGTCTGTCTAGAAGCCAACTTATCTAGGACTATGGGAGAGACCAGATCCCACTGCTCACACAAAAACCCAAATCAGGAACTAGGGTTAGAGATATAAGTAAATGAAGACACCAAATACTATGAAGAAATATTATGGCTTGAAGAGATACTTAAGAGGTAATGAGAAAAAGAGAGTAACTTCATCATAACTACAAATAGTACTTCAGAGGGAAAAATGACTTGGCCACCAGGACTATAAAATTATCTGTAATAAATGAAACAATAAATTATAAAAATGGAATTTTGAGAAACATAAAATCCCTGTAAGAAAGAATAGGAAATAAAAAAAAAGAATTAGCATGGGAAATTGTTTCTACTACCTAAGACGTGGGCTTGCTAAAATTACAGTAAACCAAGGAGAATGGAAATAGTCCTCGAGAAAGGTAGAAATGTTAGAACAAAACATTTTTAACTGAAGAAAAAAGGATATATGTAGTCAAAAACAACTGATTAGAAAACAGGTTAGGGAAATAATATGAGAATTATGTTATCTGAAAACCATGATAAATATATCTATATAAAATATTTTAAATGAAAATTTAACATAAACTAAAAGCAGAAGGAAAAGCAGAAACTCATGGTCACTTCCTAACATATGTTTCACCATGAAAAAAACTAAGAACCAAATCTAGAGCTTTGTTAAAAGAAAAATTTTATGTATATATACATATAGATATGTCTACACACACACACACACATATACATATAAATATAGATCCTTCCTTCCGCTGGCTTCCCTGGCTTCCTTTAAGTCTGAACTAAAATATCACCTTTTATAGGAAGCTTTTCCCAACCCCTCTAAATCCTGTTGCCTTCCTTCTTTTAAGCATTTCCCATTTAGCCTGTTTATAGTTTGTGCCTATTTGCTTGTTGTCTCTCCCATTTGATTGTGAGTTGCTTGAGAGCAGGGACTGCCTTTTGCTTCTTTTTTTGTATCTCTAGCACATAGAAAGCATTCAATAAATGTTTATTGATTGATTAGGTGAGGAGATGAGGGAAATTAAGGCAGAAGCCAAAAGTGAGACTTAATCTGGGACTTTTCTCCTCCCCATCCAAACAATTTTTCTTTCAGGATCATACGAAATAGTTCTCCCTTCCCTGCAACCAAACAATTGAATGTTTCGGTTCTGAACTGGCTTACTGTTTGATACAAAACCCAGAGTGCATGTCCAAATCCCCTGAAGCAATCCAATTTTACTTCCTGTACAATGCATTCTATTTCAAGGATTCTCTAAGTGGATCAAAGTCTTTTCACACCAAATCTAAACCCACTGATTGATTCTATAGAAATGCCCCAGCCTGATTAACACATGATTCATACCTCAGACTCAGTGGAAGTGTTCTTCTCTGGCAAAGGTATCAAAGTGTAGCACCATGTCAGTAAGTTTAAATGTGGCATTTTGGTTGATTAAAACAATTGCAACCTTTGAATTTCTCTCTTTCTGTGATAGGCAGCATGGTATAGTGCACAAAAAGCAGGGCTCAAAGGCAGGAAGATTTGTGTTCAAGTCCTGTTACACATTAGATATGTTACTGTGAGCATGTCACTTAAATACTATTAGTCTTAGGAACTCTCTAAGAATATACCATAAAAACAGTGTTGGTCTCCATTAGTAGAGAAATGGATGTCTTTACCTGGCAGTTTCTTCCTCCAATGAAATCAGTCCCAGTTCTTTTCCCAATTTCTTTTTTTAATCTTTGAATTTCCATATTATAATCTAACTTCTCAAGATGATGATCATAATGATAATGATGATCTTTTCTTTTTTTGGGGGGGAAATCATTACTATTCCTTTCTCATTTACTTCATCCTCCTTCACACCTCAAACCATTTTTCCAGGTCCCTCTATGTCTTCCTGCTGTTTCTGATGTGTTACTATATCAAATTGTGTGTGAGTATGAGTATTCAGTTCTCTTGTCTGGTTTAGAAGATATTCCATCAACATTTCTACTTATGTCAGGTCTTTTCATCAAAAAAAAAACACAGAAATCCTCCACTACACTAAAAATACACTTTTCTCCAATAGGACTATACTACTTTTGTCTTAGTTATACATTTTGATGTTTTTACTTTGGGTACTTTATTTTTGTTTACAAGATTTTCTCTTTTGGATGGTAGTTATAGCAAAGTCTTGAGTAATTGTGACTTAGTTTTCTTGGTACTTGAATATATTTATATGTATGTATATATATATATATATATATATATATATATATATATATATGTGTGTGTGTGTGTGTGTGTGTGTATGTGTGTGTATACATATCTATATGTATATCTATATATATATATATATATATATAATTTTTCTTTTAGCAAAGCTCTAGATTTGGTTCTTAGTTTTTTTCATGGTGAAACTTTTGTTAGGAAGTAACCATTAGTTTCTGCTTTTAGTTTGTGTTAAATTTTCATTTAAAATATTTTATGTAGATATCATGGTTTTCAGATAATATAATTCTTATATTATTTCCCTAATCAATTGTTTTTGACTATATATATCCTTTTTTCTTCAGGTAAAAATGTTTAGTTCTAACATTTCTACCTTTCTTGCGGACTATTTCCATTCTCTTTGGTTTACTGCAATTTTAGCAAGCCTACATCTTAGTTAGTAGTAACAATTTCCCATGCTAATTCTTTTTTTTTAATTTCCAATTCTTTCTTTTTTTTTAAATAACTTTTTATTGACAGAACCCATGCCAGGGTAATTTTTTACAACATTATCCCTTGCACTCAATTCTGTTCCGATTTTCCCCCTCCCTCCCTCCACCCCCTCCCCCAGATGGCAAGCAGTCCTATACATGTTAAATAGGTTACAGTAGATCTTAGATAGAATTTATGTGTGCAGAACCGAACAGTTCTCTTGTTGTTCAGGGAGAATTGGATTTAGAAGGCATAAATAACCCGGGAAGAAGAACAAAAATGCAAGCAGTTTACATTCATTTCCTAGTGTTCTTTCTTTGCGTGTAGCTGCTTCTGTTCATCCTTGATCAATTGAAACTAAGTTAGATCTTCTCTTTGTCGAAGAAATCCAATTCCATCTGAATACATCCTCATACAGTATCGTGGTTGAAGTATATAATGATCTGGTTCTGCTCATTTCATTCAACATCATTTCATGTAAGTCTCGCCAATCCTTTCTGTATTCATCCTGCTGGTCGTTTCTTACAGAACAATAATATTCTATAGCATTCATATACCACAATTTACTCAACCATTCTCCAACTGATGGGCATCCATTCATTTTCCAGCTTCTAGCCACTACAATCAGGGCTGCCACAAACATTTTGGCACATACAGATCCCTTTCCCTTCTTTAGTATCTCTTTGGGATATAAACCCAGTAGAAACACTGCTGCTATCAAAGGGTATGCACAGTTTTATAACTTTTTGAGCCTAGTTCCAAATCGCTCTCCAGAATGGCTGGATGTGTTCACAATTCCACCAACAATGCATCAGTGTCCCTGTTTTCCCACATCCTTTCCAACATTCCGCATTATCTTTCCCTGTCATTCTAGCTAATCTGACAGGTGTGTAGTGGTATCTCAGAGTTGTCTTAATTTGCATTTCTCTGATCAATAGTGTTTTGGAACCCTCTTTCATATGAGTGGTAATAGTTTCATTTTCATCATCTGAAAATTGTCTGTTCATATCCTTTGACCATTTATCAATTGGAGAATGGCTTGATTTCTTATAAATTAGAGTCAATTCTCTAGATTTTTTGGAAATGAGTCCTTTATCAGAACCTTTGACTGTAAAAATGTTTTCCCAGTTTGTTGTTTCCCTTCTAATCTTGCCTGCATTAGTTTTGTTTGTACAAAAACTTTTCAATTTGATATAATCAAAATTTTCTATTTTGTAGTCAATAGTGATCTCTAGTTCTTCTTTGGTCATAAATTCCTTCCTCTTCCACAGATCTGAGAAGTAAACCATCCTATGCTCTTCCTCCAATTCTTTCTTACAGGGATTTTATGTTTCTAAAAATTCCATTTTTTATAATTTATTGTTTCATTTATTACAGATATTTTTATAGTCCTAGTGGCCAAGTCATTTTTCCCTCTGAAGTACTATTTGTAGTTATGATGAAGTTACTCTCTTTTTCTCATTTACCTCTTAAGTATGTCTTAAAGCCATAATATTTCTTCATAGTATTTGGTGTCTTCATTCACTTATATCTCTAACCCTAGTTCCTGATTTGAGTTTTTGTGTGAGCAGTGGGATCTGGTCTCTCCCATAGTCCTAGATAAGTTAGTCAGGATAGTACTGCTCTCAGAATCTTTAGTTTCCCTAAGTCAGAGCTTTACAGTCAGCTGTCCTCAGCCATGGAATTATGTTGGGTTTCTGATCCCATGGACCATGCCATTTCTGCTTCTTACTCTGACCTTCTGTGCCTACTGGGTCTTCCCATATCTGAACGCTGCTATGGGCTTCTATCACTCCCTTATCTGGGGACAGTGGCAGGCTTCCAGCCTTTCCACCTGAGCTTTGCCTGTTTCCATGGCAAGATACCTCTTCAATGGCTCAGCATTTCTGGCTTTTGTGAGGTACTAGACTGGAGGAAGGGACTTACTGTTTCTCTTTGCCTTTCTTGAATATTATTTGCTCTTCTGCCTTATTATATCATTGCTGACATATACCTGGAAGAGCTAGGGTCATCCATGATCTTTCATGTCACCATATAACCAGATTTCCTGTCCCCTCATGATGTTTCCTTGATAAATTCAGGCTTACTCTTTTTGATGGCTACTTGTTTTTCTAGATGCTCATTAAAAATAAATGTATTATGAAATGTTTCTAAGGATTAAAATCTAGGTTATTTGGATTGTAGTTTGCCTCTTCCATCTTTTCTTTTTAAAGATGGGAGATTGGATAATATTTGTGTTGCTTTTATTGGATCTCTGGACTATAATCCCCTTTTCCCACAGATGAAACTTTTGTACTAAAGTCAGGCTATATCTTCCTTGTTTTAGAGATACCTCTTAAAGGGTCAGAGGTGCTGCAAATAGCACAAGTCCTAAGAATAAATATCGTCCACTAATCTTTTTAAAATATATATATTTTTAATTTATGGAATAAAACAAAAAATATTCTCATAGAATAGTATAATAAAAAAGATGATTATGCATGAAACTGCAAATCTACTATGTACAAGCCATTTCTTTTAAATATACAACAAAGCTTTCCTGCAAATTCTTTATTTTGTCTTCCCTCCCTTCCTAGAGATGGCCACCATTAGATACAAATAAGTATACACACACACACATGTAAAATTATTCTATACATACTTCTATTTATCAGTTCTTTGGAGACAGATGGCCATCTTTCTTTTCTTTTCTTTTTTTTTTTTTTTTTTTTTTTTTTTTTCCTGAGGCAATTGGGGTAAGTGACTTGTCCATGGTCACATAGCTAGGAAGTATTAAGTGTCTAAGACTGGATTTCCACTGCACCATCTAGCTGCCCCAGAGATGGCCATCTTTTTTCAAATATGCTTTATAGTTTATCTGGGTATTTATTACAATCCACTTGCTCGATACTTCACGAGTCTAAGTAGCTTTTCAAAAGGAGGTACAGTAAGAATAATTGGCATAAGACAGCCCTTCAGCTTCTGTGAAATAATCTTTTATAAGGAGATATGGAAAGTCCAGGAAAAAGTGGACTCAAGCTTAGAAACCACCCTTGGCAAAGGAGTGCTTGCTGAAAGTCTTTTTTGCCCATTGATGGGGTATTCCTTAGGCATGATATGGTTTATTTGCTAGGCTCCATGTGAAAAAAATGTATTAAAACTTAATCAGCCTTTTGACTCTTAATACAGACCCTTTCGTTCCTTTCCCATTGACCGTGATCTATCAGCTATCTCTGGTATTGGTTCAACCCCCTCTCCATGTTTAGGAAACTTAGTTGCTCATCAAAAAGTCACGAAAAGATTGGTGCTAACAGTTTAAATATATACATATAAAAATGCATGTTCTATATAGATATATGTGTGCACACACATGTGTTTGAGTATGTGTATATGCATATCTACATATATTCCATGCTTTATATTTATTTTCAGTATTCCGATGCTACCTGTGGAGTAAAGACTTGCTTCCTTTGCTGTAGGAAAGAAAATTAAAATCAATGGGTGGAGGCTGCAGAGAGGTAAATTTAAACTTAAGGTAAGAAATAATTTCTTCAGGAGAGAAGCATCATGGCAGAGTGGGCAGAGCACAGCCTTCGAAGGCAAGGACCTGCATTCGAGCCACTTTCTGGTACACACCAGCTGGTACACGAGGGAAGTCATTTGACCTTGGAGTTCTCCCACCCCATGACTCTAAATCTCTGATGTGCAGAGAAAGTGCTGATCTTCCTGGGCGCTTTGGTAGTGTGCCCATCCGCCTCCCCAACCCTTCCTAACAATTCCACGGAGCCCAAAGTGGGCCGAGCTGCTTTAGGAATTAGCAGGTTCCTTTTCATGAGCAGGTTACTACACAAATTTTGGTTGTGTTGCTTAGGACCAAATGGTCCCAGGGGTTCCTGGCACTCCTTATCCTATGAAATTCTGGAACTTAATGACTGTGCAACACAACACAACAAAGCTAGACCTGATATTTGAGGCACACAGTCATCCTCATCCAATTCTGTGATTCTACCAAAAGTAGTTCAATTTGACGAGTATTTATTAAGAAATTGCTATACACCACATACTGTGTTAGTCCTTTGGTATACAACATCTAGAAGGAAAGCAGTCCATCCCTTCAAGAAGTGGACATTCTATTAAAGAAACCAACCTAATGCTGAAAAATTACCCATGCATATATCTTGTAAATAAAAAGCTATAATAAAAAAGAAACCAACCTATATAAAGATAAGTGAATTTAAAATACAGGCTAAGTAAATTCAAGCTAATACCAGGAGTAATTGGATCTTAACAACTATAAGGACCAGAGAAAGGTCTCAAAAAAGAAGTGATACTGTCACCACTCACTTCCTCCATTAATAGAGCAGCTAAGAAATACTACAGTGCATAGAGCACTGAGCATGGAATCAGGAAGTCTTAACTTCAAATTCAGCCTCAGATACTTCCTAGCTATGTGACCCTGCACAAGTCACTTTACCCTGTGTGCCTCAGTTTCCTTATCTGTAACATGATCTGGAGAAAGAAATGGCCAAACACCTCAGTGTCTTTATCAAGACAACCCCAGATGGTGTCACAAAGCGTTGGGCATGAGTCAATGACATTGATATTTGTTTTGATATTATTGTGTATAATTAGCTCCCCACTTTACAGATGAAGATACCTGGTACACTGGTAAAGTTTTGCATTTGCATTAGATACTTATTTTTTTATTATTCCTGGGCAGCAGGAAGAAAGTAAAAAGGGGGGTGGGTGTGAGTGTGTGTGTGAGAGAGAGAGAGAGAGAGAGAGAGAGAGAGAGAGAGAGAGAGAGAAAGAGAGGGATGGAGAGAGAGAGAGAGAGAGAATGTGTATGGGAGGGGGGTGATTATGTGTATGCTAGTGTGTATGCATGAATAAAATTTAAATTCGGGCAACCTGGATTAAATACAACCTGGAGTCTTTGGAACACAAGAGCTCTCACCCTTCTGTTCCATTCCACAAATATTATATCCAGGCTAATTGTGGGGGAGCTTTCTTTTTAATGAAGTATCTTCCCATGCTCCCCTCTCTCTAGAACCATCTGGACACTGAGGGTTGACCTCAGACTCCTAATCTACTCACTTTGAGCCTCTGGAGTGCAAAGGGGCCAGTGGACTAAATAAATGAATTAATCAATGTGCATGGATTTGTTAAGAGCCTACTAGGTGCCTGGTATAAAAAGTCACCCTGTCCTTCCGGAAATGCTCAAGAGAAACTTCATGTAGCCTGAGCACCAGTGTGCTCCAAGATGAAGATAATGAGCTCTGGGGTCAGAGGACCTGGATTTTAAACCCTCTCTCCACCACTGAGGCTGTGACTTTAGGCAAACCCTCAGGCTTCTTTGAGATTCTGTTTCCTTATTTGTAAAATTAAGGGTTGGACTTGATGACCTTTGGGGACCCCTGCAGCTCTGGAACTTTGATCCCATCCCATGTGTAATATGCACATGTGTGTGTCAGGGCAGATTCTCATTTTTCACCAATTGGATTTTAGGATCTGTAAAGGCAAGTCTTGCACTCTGCACACTGGGTGTTCAAGAAAAATCCATTGGTGAAATGAATGACAAAAGATCAAGCTCTCCAACCAGAATGGCAGGAATGAGTGAATGGGTTGCATAGAAATTCCTACAGGAGGCCACGTTTTCCAATGACTTTGGCAAAATATATGTTTGGATTGTGTCTTCCTATTAAAGGGATCCCAATGAGATGAGAAAGGACTTCTTTCTTAGGAAAGAACCCAGGCCCTGAGACAAGGAACTGATTCTCATCCTCCTGCTGGCTCTCCCTCCTTGGGTGACCTTGCACTTGTCATCTGTCCTCTGTCCCTCTTTGTGCTAACCTCCAGTGGGAGGAGGAAAGAAAATGGTGACTGTAGAGTTCCTAGTGGTGACCCTAATTCTGTACACTTTCTCCTGGTTCTCTGGCCTCCCCTTGAATTCAAACTTCAGTTTCTACTTATTTTCAGTAATAGGAAGTGGCCCCATTTTTCATTGAAAGTCATCAATGAAAGACCTCACTCAAGGTCATTTTTAAAAAATTCTAAATGTGTACATCATTAACAAAAAAATCCATAAATACAGCTGGGAAATGTTTGACTTTCTGAAAAGTAATGTGAAAGGAGATTCTCTATGGCTAATGAAAGTCTGTAAATAATAGTCAATTTATATGCAAGGTGGCCTTGGAAAATAAACCATATTTTTATGTATCTTAAACAGGAAGAAAACCACCCAGGTCTGAGCTTTTTATCTCTTGGTACTTCTATAATCGGAATACTACAGACCAACACTTTTTTTTATTATTATTATTTTTACAGCCCAAACCTAGGTCTGGGTTTCCTCTTCCAAGATAAAAAACTTCATTGAAAAAACAAGAGGCTTCTCAGCAGTCCAGCACTCTGCAGTCCCCTGAAGTCTGGCCTCCCCAGAAGGGGTTAAAGCCGACCTGAGCCTCAGTCTCCAGGAGAAGCTTCCTGGAACTGTGACACCTGATGGCAGAGAGCTGGCCGGTGGTCAGTTGCATCTTGTAATTCCATTAGGTGTTAGAGTCAAAGGCAGAATTAGCTGTTGCCTACGCAGAATTATGTTAAACATGGCCCAGACTGAAAATCAATATTCTGCTTAAGTAACTAGCCCTCCAGTAATTTAATGAAACGGAATTGCATTCCGCCGGGGTAAGGTGGAGGGGGACCATTTTGTCTCGAGCCTTCCATTACACGGTGGCTGTACGGCTGTACGCCTGAAGAGAAATTAAATCCGTCCCCTCATTTCTCCGGGAAGTTGGAACAAGGCTCTGTACATGGGATTACTTCTCTGTTCCCTTCATTTAAAACTCCCGTAAATAATTTGTGGGCCTATAATTAGGAAGAAACCACAGGCTCCTAATGATGAAAATAAATTGCTAGTTCAAGACTTAAAAATAATGTTTTTCTCCTCGACTTCACAAGAAAAATCTGGGAGGGGGAGGAAAGGGGAGAGGAATGAAGCAGGGAGAGCCATCCAACTTTAGATCTGAATTAAAAACATCATTCTAAGGGGTTCCAATTGATGTCATGTCTACACTAAGTTAATTAGGTTTATGATCTGATTCTGGGATCAGAAGCTACTTTGGACAGAGCTCATCCTTGTTAAAACATTACGAGAGTATTTGTCGATTCTGGGCTCTTCCAAAAAGCAATTCGCTCTTTTATTGACCAGATCCGGCGGGCGACAGAACGCTGGTTTTAGTAGCGTCCCAATAAGCAACAGTCGCTCAAGTCCCCAAACTCTTCAGTCGAGCCCCAGCGCTGGAACCTTCGGATTTTAGATTCTGCGACTCAAACTTCAAACCTTCTGGAACCTAGTCAGGGGGCACTCATTATGGTACAGGCACGATGGAAGTTTGCGTTAAGGCTGATTGACAATAAAGAGAGGGTAGAGTCACATGGTACCGGATTGCTTGGAAATGCTTTTATTCATTATTCAGTGGCAAACTCTAGCACTAGCAACGAGGCATGCTTCACAGGCTGGTGTCCAAAAAATAAAATGGGAGTACTCCGGTGCCGCTTGGTGTAAGATATCACTGAACCAGTGCTTTCAGGCCTCGGAATATCCAGAAACTCAGATTGGCTTTTTTTTATAAAAATGAAATGCTACAGACTGAAGAACTGCAGTGTGTTCTGTTGGGGGTAATTAGGATATTGAGACAGAATTTGTGGTTTTAAAAATGACTTATACATAATCACGAATTTTAATGGCTCACCTATGTTTCTTAATTTCTCAAAGTGATGAAAAAAATTAATCAAAGAAATAACAACAATAACAGCAATGATAGATGGTATTCTATTTATGCACTTAAAAGTCTGCAGGATTTATGTGCATTATTGAGTTTGAACTTCATAATAGCCTTTAAGATTGAGTCTACATTTTACAGTTGAAAAAAATGAAGGCTTAAGGAGTTTGGGATTTTCCCCAGATAAGACAGCAGGTAAATTTCAGTAGTTGGATTTGAACACAGATCTGCCTCCTTCCAAGACTAACATAATTATCTGTGCTGAAAAATTATCAAATCCCCACATAAGGTTGTTGAAATAATGATATCTATGAGCCAACATGGTTTAGTGACTAGGGAGTCCGGCTGGAAGTCAAGAAGACCGCGTTTCAAATTGACCTCTGACTTATGGGCAAGTGATTTGACCTCTTAGTGGTTTGGACAAGCTTCTAATCTAGAATAGCTGCAGAACTTCATTTGTTCAGGGGATTTCCCCAGTGGGAGTTCCCTAGATCAGTAAAATCACAGGTCTCCACAAATATACAGTCACAAAAATAGCAAAATAAAATAAATGTGATTCATTGAATCAGAATGCGGCTCTCAACCCAAAACACAAAGGTTAAATGACTCCAGCCTTCAGTTTTCTGTCGCATAACAAGGTCACAGCCAGCCCGGATGTGTGTCAAGATAGCACTTTCGGAATCATTGTAATAACTGCAGAATAATGTTAGTGAGGCTCTCACTTCAAACAGTCCATTTTGATGCTTATTTAAATATGTCCTTCCTCCAATATCCCTGAACGCAGACAACACAGAGGGGGAAAATGATAACTTCCATCATCACCCATCAATTCACTTAGAAACTGGCTTACTGGCTGCCCAAAATTTGGATAGAAAGTGGGAAACCACTTCCCAGCACCTTTCGCCCCACCCTCCCACAACATCCACAGCCTCGAATCCACAGTCCCATCCTCAAGTCTACTTAGTCAGACAGTTAGATTGTCCCGTGCAGGCTAATATCAGATGCTCAAAAGAAAGGTTGTAAAATGTAGCCAGTTCCAGGCACATGGAATTGATGAGCTAATCCTTCCCTAACCAGTCTTCCTAGGAACTCTATCCTTTGAAGAAATACAATGTGTAAAAACAAGCATTTTAAATGGTTTATCTATTACTTCCACATTCATGTTTATGCCCATTATCTGAGGAAGGAACTCACTAATCTCCACATGTAGCCTTTCCAAATGGACAGACCATTTTATTTAGACAGCTGGCATTTAACCACCGAACAGGGGTCCGTTGGTCCGTAAGGGTATTTGGCAGTGAGGTGGTTAACAACGTTAGTCTTAAATGGTGAGAGTTAGCCTGACCCACCGAAGTCAAAGGGGAACGTGGCCACTTTAGGGCTGCGGATTGTTCCTCCTCTCTGCACAATGGGAGGATCAGAGTGCATCCTGCATCTTTTCTGCAAAGCTAGACGAGATCTCGATGCAGCTGGATCATTTTTGTTTGTTTGTTTTTTAAAGAAATGTATGGCAGAGAAAACAGTCGAAGGAAGATCAGACTTCACGGGCCCCTTTATGACGAGGGATTTTCAAAATGCATCCCTTTCAGCAGTCCTGTTTTATCATGCTCCGGGCCCATTAGAACAATTTCTCGAGCAATATATTTTTCAAGGCATAAACACTGGGGCTCAGCGCTGACTAGAGTCGGTGTGAGTCCCCAGTGCCCAGCCACTCCCGATAACACGGGAACTCTCTGCAGCCCGAAGTGATGGAGTGCCAGCAAGCCTCCACCTGCCCATTTTGCTTTCATTAGCAGGAGCATCAATCACCTGGTGCCAGCGTGGGGGCTGGAGAACTTACCTCTGGTGGTCTCTGGCCATGGGGCTGCCCAGCATCTCCTTCCCAAGTTGTCTAGCTTACACAGTGATAATCCAACACGGGGACAGACCATCACAAATAGGTAAACGGCCTTCACTTTGGCTTTCCTACGGGGATGAGCAAACCCCCCCCATTCTCACCGGAGTCTGCTACTTCTTGGAGTTCTCTGGTAAAAGAGTTTTCCCAGCGATTCCATCACTCCCCAATCACACCCTGCCATACATCCCCCCCTCCCACTTCTGCACATATTCAAATCTTAACTGTCCCTCAGTGCCTGTCAATTTTGACCACATACAGAGACCTGGGAGGACTGGACATTGTTATTTCCACCACAGAGAGAGATTTCAGAGGAAATGACTTGGTCAAAAATCACGGCCCAGCTTCCAGTAGGTCAGAAGCAAATGGCTCAGGCAGAGTCAGAGCTGTGGCTGGGAGCTTGCACTGAGGGCCACAGGCTCTAAAAAGGCCAAAGTCCATCCCAGCCTAAGACACATGCTGCTGTGATCACTAGATTAAACCGAGGATCAAAAAAAAACTGCCCCAAACCACGGAGGTCCTCAGGGTGACAAGGAAGAGTTTCCTGGCAGCGAGTTTTATTTTTTGTTTTGGTTTTTATTTTTCACATTCCCTTTTTAAAAGGAAGGTCTTTATGACAAGGGCCTGACTGATTAGTTTATCTTGTTCCTTCTGTTCATATTTACTTGGACTGTTTTCGTGATGTTCCCTCCTGCAAATGAGAAATGTTGTACATGGGGCTTTCAGCACCCTCCCCCTGCACACACACACACACACACACACACACAGAGAGAGAGAGAGAGAGAGAGAGAGAGAGAGAGAGAGAGAGAGAGCTTTCCCTGCTTTCTCTGGCTGATGGTGTGTTGTCAGTGCTGAATGCTGGAATTGTTGTTGAGCAAGCCCAGCTGGGTGAATTAAAACCTCTCCAGTAACTCAAACCAGAAATGACTTCATCTCAAAAATTTCCGTGTAGTTCAGGTCAAAGCCATGAGCCCGGACAGAAATAATAGGGTTAGCAGAGAAGCTCCAGAATGGATTAAAAGAGCAGGCCAATGCTACAGAACAAGGCTGCTTGGAACTGCTCCTTTCAGAGGACCGTTCAGGTCCTGGGGAATCGGGAAGTGTATCAGTAATTGCAGCTGAAAAGATCAACAAAATAAATTGTGGTCTTTCTCTCATAATGTGATTATAATATAATATGGGTATTTCTGTTATAATATGTTAGGGACACACTAATATCCCTTTCGTAGAAGATTAACAAAATAATTAACAAGAAGAAATAGTGAAAGAAAATTTAAATTGAAAAAAAAATCATGCTATTAGTATATAGAATCAGGAGAGACTTAAAACATCAGACCACAGCTAAACAATGACAGATTTTTTTCTTTAGCTTTTTGCTAAGAAAAATCTGCTAGGAAACATTTTTTTTTTTAAATCCTTCATAAACATTCACATTTACCTAGGTGAATTTGCTTACATTAATATATTTTAATTGAATTAAAGAGCAGAAAGAATGTCTTTTTGCTGCATTTTATGGTGCAAACTGCTAAAATTATAATTCCTAACTAACACAGAAATTCAAAGAAGCCTAGATTTAGAACTCAGCCAGGTCTTAGAGATCATTTATCCAAACTCTTTCATTTTACAAATGAAGAACTGAAAATAGGGTTAGAGGGATGGTAGGAGGGTGGCTCCCCAAGGTCAAACAAGTGGGAACAGATCACATTTAAATTCATCTCCTCTCTTTGCAAATGGCATACTCTTGCCACTACCACTTAGAAATGTGAATTTGTGTAAATGATTGTTATTATATCAAATTCAGCGTGGCAAAGAAACAGATTTCCCTTTTCATTAAATTCTTCTATGAAAATCATAATGCAGTTGCTAACACCAAAATTCATCTTTGTACACTGAAGTGGTTACTACATAAAATCAGAGTAAATACAGGTTTTTATTTTTCACTTATTTCTACTATTTAAAAGATATTTAAAATAATAACTCAGTGGTAATTGCAAAAAATAAAGGAGCCTCAATCTAAAAACAGAGAAAAAAACCTAAGTGGCTTTCTCTTCCAACCCATCATCTTACAGATAAGGAAACTGAGATTGAAGGAGGGGAGTAGCTTGCCCCAAATCCCACAGGTAGTAAGTCAAAGGATGAGCTTTGATAACATGCACCAATCTTCAAATCAAGCTGATCACTCCTACCCCACCTCACTCCCAAACAAAAACACTACTTGAATTCCTTTGATTTTGTCAGAGCTTTGGAATTATGAATAGAAATATATAGTTAGATAAATAGAAAAAGATGTTAATAATCTCCATCTATAATAAATATCTGTTGAAGAAAAATGTTGAATATGGAAATAACAATCCCCAAAACTATATTTTTTCATGTACAATCTGTAATTTAAAGTCATTATCCAATGAGCTTTGGAGATAAAATAAACATTAAGAGAAGCAAAGATATATAATCAGGTTTCAAGAGCCAGGACAATGATTTGATACAGGAGACAAAAAAAAATTGTCAATTTTGCTATTTTGCCATTGCTGGCCATTGTTATTGTTGACAAATGATTTTCTAACATGACTTAAAAATTAAAAATAAAAAAATGTGACCAGATCAACCATAAATAAGAAATTATCCCCATCAATTTTTATTACCTGAGATTATTAAGTTTATATTTGAAGCTAAATTTATTTTCAACCACTGGAGGGTCACATATCAAGAAAGCTTTTTCAAATAGTGTTCAAAAAGCACCATTTGAATGCAGTTGCTCTCTTAATGCCTCTGTTGCTTCATCCATAAAATGGGTACCACCTTGTCCTTTTTTTCTTCTACCATCCCATTAGTCATGGTAGTACAGATGCTGAATGAAGTGAGCAGAACCAGGAGAACATTGCACACAGTAATAGCAAGCTCAAGTGATGATAAACAATGAGAGACTTAGCTCTTCTCAGCAATACAGTGATCAAGACAATTCCAATAGACTTGGGATGGAAAATGCCATTTGCCTCCAGAGAGAACTATGTATGGAGAGAGAATACAGATTGTGGCAAACCATTTTCACCTTTTTTTTTTTTTTTTTGGTTTGCTTTTTCTTTCTCATGTCTTTTTTTCCTTTTGTTCTGATTTTTCTTTCAGAGCATGACTAATGTAGAAATATGTTTAAAATGATTGTACATGTGTAACCTATATCAGATTGCTTGCTGTCTTTGAGAGGGGGGAGGTAAGGGAGAGAGGGGAAAAAAGTGGAACTCCAAATCTTACAAAAATAATCCTGAAAACTATCTTTACATGAAATTGGAAAAATAAAATACTATTTAAAAGAAAAGAAATGATAGTACAATATACATGAGGCACTACACACTTTTCAGTAATACAAAGATCTTGTAAGTGATCAAGACATAAGATCAAATCTCAACTCTGCCACTGAATGACTTTGTCTCAGTGTGACCTTAGGCCTTTTGCAACTCATTGAGCCTCTATATCCTCTGTAAATTCAGAATGTAGGACTATATAATAACTACTCAGGTTGCTGTTTCTTCTAAACCTTTAAGCTTGGGATTCTGGGTTCATATATTAAAATTTCTTTGTGTTATATGACATTGGAAAACAAAAATTGCAAAAAGATCCTTTAAGTTTGTCCAACTGAAATGTCCATGTTAGGATGCTGTCTATTACCTGAGTTCAGAACTTAACGGATGATTCAAAAGCAAAAACCTGGATCTTTTAAGCACACTGGATTTATCTGACTGCTTTAAAATGGTTGAAGAGAAAGCCCATTTTTTTAAGCCAAAAGACACGCTTTAAACTTGTCACTCATGCTATTGTTATTATCAACAATAATATTTTAAAAGTATTTACATGTAACGAATTTGAAAACCTGCGAAGCTTCAAATAGTCACATTGGGGGTAAACACCTAGGGAAACATGTCTGCTGGTAAATCAGGAATGGAGTGGCTCTTAACCAATTAGGGTGATAAGGGATTTCGTGACATTTGTTTTGAGAAAAATGACAAGTGTTGTTGTATTTTAAATGTTTTTCTTGTTTGCTCCTCTTTCTGTCACACACCCGTACACACACACACACACACACACACACACACACACACACACATCTATTCTCCAGGCCTAGTTCAGAGAGAGATTATTTCACTTTTCTAATTTCTCGATTTTATGGGCACCTATAACCAGAAGAACTCTGGTCCGATATGTAACAGAAACACATATCAGAGACTGTCTGTAGTCAACTATATTTCAGGGCTGAGGGGATACTCGGGCTAATCTGTACGGCTCAATCTTAAGGGCTTCACAGCAGTCACTGTGGTCTCCATGTATTTGTACCACGCCTATGTTCACTGAGCAATGTGAGATGGCTTTGTCTAAATGCCAACATTCACCTGGCAGCTTTGGCCAAGGGAGGAGCAAAAGAAAAGCCCCAGTACCAGGGGAGCCTCTAAAAGACTCGTGCCCTATCAGCCTCATCCCTAAACTTGTCTGGGGGATTTTCAGTATCCAGGTGAAATTTTATCTTATTGGGGGAAATATCTGAGGCAGACATTTTGCAGCCCAATAAACAGTTTGTGATATAGAAAGGATGATGGAGGTGGGGCAGAGGGGGGCAGAAAAAAGCAGAGTCTTCATTTGGAGAGAGCTGTTTTGTAAATTTTACAAGTATTTGTTGAGTGTTCAGCTAGAAAATAAAATGCATTGTACATTTTATAACAGGAAAAGGAAAGGATAGGGAAGGAAAGGAAAAGAAAGGGAAGGGAAGGGAAGAGAAAGGGAAGGGAAGAGAAAGGGAAGGAAGGGAAAGGGAAGGAAGGGAAAGGAAGGGAAGGGAAGAGAAAGGGAAGGAAGGGAAAGGAAGGGAAGGAAGAGAAAGGGAAGGAAGGGAAAGGAAGAAAGGAAAGGAAAGGAAAGGAAAGGAAAGGAAAGGAAAGGAAAGGAAAGGAAAGGAAAGGAAAGGAAAGGAAAGGAAAGGAAAGGAAAGGAAAGGAAGGGGTAAGAAAGGGAAGAGTAGGAAAGGGAAGGAAAGGAAAGGAAAGGAAAGGAAAGGAAAGGAAAGGAAAGGAAAGGAAAGGAAAGGAAAGAGAAAGGAAAGGAAAGGAAAGGAAAGGAAAGGAAAGGAAAGGAAAGGAAAGGGAAAGGAAAGGAAAGGAAAGAGAAGGAAAGGGAAGGGAAGAAAGGGAAGAGGGAAAGGAAGGAAAGGAAAGGAAAGGAAAGGAAAGGAAAGGAAAGGAAAGGAAGGAAAGGAAAGGAAAGGAAAGGAAAGGGAAAGGAAAGAGAAAGGAAAGGAAAGGAAAGGAAAGGAAAGGAAAGGAAAGGGAAGGGAAGGAAAGGAAAAGAAAGGGAAGAGTAGGAAAGGGAAGGAAAGGAAGGGGGAAAAGGGAGAGGAAGGGAAAGGAAAGGGAAAAAAGAGAAAGGAAAGGGAAAGGCCTTTCCACAGTAATTGGGGAATTTGGCATACAAACAGAAACATTTCCATGAAAATTTAAGGAGAGAGGAGAGAAAGCTCCCAAGTAGGGGAAATGTAAAGATGCCTCCTTGCATTAGTACAGCCTGAGAGTGGTCAGGAGAGAGAATTCTGTGGGGCTTGGCACAGCCCCAGTGTTAAGGCCTCTGGGTCTTTTATCCAAAATAAAGGCCCTGGGCACAAGCACTGAATAAACTTCTAACCCATTTGCCATAGAAATGACTCTCCTATTGTCTTCAAGCCATGAATAATTATAGCGTGTCAGGGGCCATCATGCAAAAATGCCACCATTCTCCTTTGCAGGAGGGGGGAAAGCCCCAAGAAAGCAAACATCACATGATAACATCTCTGAAGGAAAGAAGCCTTTTTTTTTTTCCCAGATATTTACTCAAAACTGTCTTGAAAGTGTGAGCTTTTCGATGCTCTCTTAATGAGAAAGAGGGAGAGCCGGGGCCTCCTAGAAGCTGGGAAAGGGCCCCTCTCCAGGCTGTCCCATTCCTCTTCCCTGCCCCCCCCTTCCCTGACAGGCTATGGCCCACCTGAGGATACCCCGGCATTCAATTGCTCTCTCTCCACCCCATCTCTTGTCAAGCCCTACTTCTCTCTCCTGCCTTGTGTGCACACTGCTCGCTTGCTACAAGAGCCCGGCTCCGTTAAGTGCCTCAGTAGGAAGCAGACAGCTCCCGCACACGGCACAGGCCAGAAAGCCCGGCTCGAGTCAAGGGACCCCAGACCCCGGAAAGGAGGCCTTCGTCCTCCCCAGCCCAGGTAGCCAGCCCTCCCCCCAGCGGGGGGCCGGAGGGTGCCCCCGGCCAGGGCGGCTGGCTTCTGGGGCCTGGCGGCGCCGCCCTCGCCGTCTCCCAGTAGGTGTCTGGAGGACCCAGGCAGCCCCCTATCCGGGAGCCTGGGCCGGCTGCCGGGGGGGGGGGGCTCCTCGCAAGCTCAGCTGAGTGGGTGGGATTGGAAGTGGCTCCCCGGGGAGCAGCGAGAAGGAAGGAACTCGAAACAACCACTTAACATCTATTTAGAGCCTGGGAGCATTTGGGAAAGCGGGCCCCATTACTGTTGAAAAGATGCAAATTTGGTGAAATCATCACCCGAGCTGTATGGCTCCAGGCTGTTTCTCAAGTACCCTGATTCTTTACAGGAGGGAAGGTATGCTTGTGAGACACGGCAAGGCCAAGTTCATGTTGCTCTGAGGTAGCCCCTAACCAAACTCCACCAAGTGCTACAAAAGGAGGTTTGTGAGTGCGGGAGGCGGGGAGTGCATCGGGGAACCCCCCTCCACCGCATCCCGCGGGCTGGCTGGGCAGCGGTGGCCCGGGGGCGGGGCGGGGGGACGCCCGCGCCGCCAGCTCCCTGCCCTCCCTCTTCCGACTCCCCCAAATCGCCGCCGAACTCGAGTCAATTAAGGCCGAGCTATTTTCCCGCTCGCCTTCCCGTTTGACATCAAATCTGGCTCCCGACGTTCCCGGACACACTTAGCTCCAGATGAAGTGCCTCAGCTCACCTATTGATTTTTGCACGGGATTTGCTCTTTATGAAAAGCATCTGAACAGCTCCTGGGCGGCCCCGGCAGCAGCCCCGAAATCGGCCGCGAGCCGGCCTTTGCAAAACAAGGAGATGCGTGACCAGAACGAGGCCGATCCATTGCCCGTTGCCAGGCTGCGGGCGGCCGGCTCGGCCCGCCCTCCGCCGGCTCGGCCGGGCCCAAATGCATGGCCCACTTAGTGCGGACACGGTCGCCCCGCTGCAGATCGTTTGCCGCGGCTCGTTTAAGGAAGGCACTTAGGGGGGACTCAACATGCCACAGCCTATGAACTCGAGATTTCATCAATTTCCCGAGGATCAATGCCATTTTCGAGCCCAAGCCCCGGGCCCCAGACAGGCGGCTTCCTCCCAGGCAGCCACACAAAGCCAGGGCTCCGGCAGCCCCCGCGGCCGCCCGGAGAGGGAAGTGGCAGCCGCTCCCGGGAAAAGCCACGCGAGCCCTCCACTTCTCTGGCTTTTCCAGAGACTCCAAGCCCCTCGTTGGTATTTTCCGAGCAACAAAGGACAAAGCAGCTCGGGATTCGGGAGCTCTGGTTTTAAGGCACGAGCCTGTCTGTGGCCTGGAACTAGGCAGAAGGAAAGGGAGCCGAGAGCCGTGTGCACTTGTGTGTGTGTGTGTGTGTGTGTGTGTGTGCGCGCATCTGGGGGTGCGGCCGCTGTACCTGGGGAGGAAGCCCCCGCATTCGGCCGAGCCTCCACAATCTTTGGGGCTCCAAAGCCCCAGCCTTTCCTGTTCCCTCTGTGAGCGGGGAGAGGGCTCCAGTTGTCACATAAACAAACAAACAAACCCCGTTCCTCGGCTCTCCCCCTCCCTCCCCTGCCCAGCCGGGAGACTCTTCATCACCCAACATTTCCGTTGTTCTCTGAGTCATTGCCATCTCAGTCACAACATTGAGGGGGCCGTTAGCCCTAGAAAGCCAGAGAAATGTGGCTTCCTTTCTAATCTCGTCCCCGACTCTCACACCCTCACCCAGGAAAAAAAATGGGGCAGGAGATTGGGGAGGGGGGTTATGTGTGCGGGGGGGGGGGGATCCACTTCGGCGGCGCTTTTCGGAATAACTCAGCAGCAAACAAAAGCACAAGAGAAAGGGGCCGACCCTCGGCAGGCGTCGGCCGAGATGTGGTATTTCTTTAATTCTTCATTTTAAACTGCCTAATTGTGATTTTAAGCTCCGGTTCCTGTAATTTTGCAAGACGAGGCATTCCAGTGAGAAAACATATGGTAAGGGATTTTGAAACCACAAAGCTAGAGAGCATCATAGACTTAGCTGTTGCCTCGGTGTCACAAAGGCCCATCACTGAATTTATCCAGTCACCCATTAAAGGAAGAAAAGAATGAAAGGAAAAGTAGTTTGAAAATCCCCTCATGCTACAAGAAGGAGGGAAATGTGGCATCAGGTTCAAGTCTGAGGGGAGGGAGGAAGGGAGGGAGAGAGGGAGGGAGAGGGAGGGAGAGGCTCCTGCCCTGCAGGCGAGGAGGGGGGGTCGCCACGAGCTCCCAGATTGGGGCGCAGGGGGAGGCCGAATCAACCCAGACAAGGGCTTCCGGGCGCTTTTAGGGATCCCATCCGCGGAGGGAACCTTCTCCCCCACAGTCCCCGCTCAGCCCCAGATGTCAGGGAGGGCCTCTGGTGCAGCCTTCTTCCCGGCTCCCATTTGGATCTGCCTCATATTCGTGTTCTTTTGGAAGGAATCATTAGAGGGGAATTACATAGGATTCTATTAAGAGACAATTGCCTTGCGAATATATATTTTCCAGTGGAGAACGCAATGACCAGTCGGTCCTTTTATTTTTTTTCTCCCCCAGTGGGGAAGGAAAGCTGTGTGGGGAACCCACGAAGAAAATCCAAGAGCTTGGAGATCTTTTTTTTTTTTTTCTTTTCTTTTCTTTCTTTTTTTTTTTTCCTCCTCCACCACGGTGCCATTTCAGTCTGCTCTCTGTGGCTGTGATTTGTGGGGAGGTGATTTGGTGATGAAGGTGGGGGAAAGGCACCGAGACCTCATTATTCCAATTACAATCCGCTTCCTCCCGAAACGCTGCCGGTATCCCCTTATCAGAAAGGGTGTTCTCGCCTCTAATCCGTGGCAATAAATGGACATTAATTAATGCTAAATGACAATGGAATGACACATTATAGCCACACGAATCCAGAATGAGCCCATTATGAATAATGTTATTCTAGTAAATATTAAAGAAGCCGGACGTGGCTGCTTGCTAATTACGAAGTGTTAATAAGCACCTAGTTTCTAGCAACTTTCCAAGATCCGAGGATCAGAGCTGGAGAGGCACTTCTCTGCCCCGAGTGGCCTCCCTCCTCCCGGGGCTCTGTTAGCTGCCTCCTCCGCCTTTCCACCTCCCGGGGCGGGGGGGCCGATGGCTACCTGGGACACAAAGGGGCAGGGAGGGGGCCGCTGCCCTCTGATCCTGCGGCAGCCCCGGCTGTGCCTCAGCCGTGTGTGTGGAGCTGGATTTCGCCCAGAGCCGCAGCCCCCTTCCCCGGAATGAGGGCTTCTGGTGGGTGGTCATTTTTCTGAGCAGGGAAATCCTTACCCCTCCCCATCCCCCAGCCCAGAGGATTTGGGCCAGGCTCGGGGCTCTTCCTGCTGCCCGGGCTGGGGCCGGGGCTGGCTTTGTTTGAATTGTGTTTTCCAGGGGACACTGGAAAGAGCAAAGGGAAAGGTGTTAATCTTGATAATTAGTGCACAAAAGCAATTAGAGGCCTAAAAAACCTGAAGGCATAGAAAGTGATTTTTTTTTGTTTATTTGCTTACCTTATTAAGTTAAATATCTGTCCGAATTAATCACTAATGAACGTGAAGGAGGCTCAATAACAACTCCCCTAATGAACAGCAGCTCGGTTGGACTTACAGGGCACCAAATCACCCGGGGTCCAGGCAGCCAACTTGCTTTTCAAAATTACTTTTCTGCCCAATTTTCTGTTTGCAGAGAAGTGAATTATTTACATTTATTGTGCTTATTTAAGCACTTAAATGACTATGAATGGAGCTCAGCCCCGGTTTAAAAATATAGAATCATTACACAACTCCAAGGCTAGAAATGCATGTGATTTTCCCCTAAAGGCTGCTTTCCCCACTTTTCTAATCTCCGTTTTACTACAATTCATGAAAAAGGCCATTATTACATTGAACATGTTTTAATAAGTTATTTATTATTTAACGTACTGGTGGAGGCCCGGCCCCAGGACTTACATGAGGCATGCCAAGAACGGGCTCTTTTGTACTCCGGCAGGGTCAGCTCCAGCCTGAGAACTGAAGTTTCCTGGAGGAAACTCCACTGGCCTCCCTTCCGAACAAATCCCGAATGCTTTCTGTCCATTAGTCACATCATAAACATCGAGATGGGGAGAGACCGTCGGCCCTGATTAGTGTGGTTTTCGAAATCTGGATTTAAGTGCCACCAGTTCCTGTAATATTCATTCATTTAAAATCAAGGGCTCAAATTGTCTGGGAAAAAAAAGGAATAATAATAATACAGTGGCTCGGTCTCCTTAACACACATCCACCCACATACGGGCTTCAGGAGAACAGGGAGACCGTTTCCCCCCCCTCTGCTTTGGGCTGGGCAAAATCTGAAGCTGCTATGTTCTGTGACAGCCGATTTTGACTGGAAACGTTGAGAAAGGGCCAGGGAGCCACTGATTCATCAAAGTGGGGTTAAGAGTCGAGAAGAGAACACACTGAAAGAAAATAATAGGGAGACTAATGGCATCAGGCAAAAGAAAAAAAAAAAAAAAGGAAGGAAGAAAAAAAAAAAAAAGACGAAGCAAGAGACACTTGGCAATATAATGAAATAGACTCCTCAGTAATTCTGCCTGGAAGATGGAGTGCTAGCCTCAAGTATTTCTATTCAGAGCTTCCCAATTATCAAAGTTTCAATGTTGCTGGGTTTTCAAATGCAAAAGCTCTCCAGCAAGTTTCTCCCTGGAATGGCTCCTTGCACAGGGAGAATTCACTTGCAGTCCTCCTTTTCTCAGGGCCAGCCACTGGTGAGCTGGTTTTTAAGCCAGGAAAACCCACCCGTCCACGCACTCTGTGGCCGCGTGCACATCTGTGCACCGAGGCGGACGTGGGGGTCTCATTAAATCTAAATCTAAGGACACGAAAGAGCCCCGTGTCGGATTTTGCCTTCACTATTTGAGTGTGTTTTCCAGATAATGCCAGTAGCGATGTAACGCTGATGTTAAAAAGTCCCATGCTATTCATAAGAGATTATCCTGGTGTAAACATTACAATAGCGGTAATGATCTAATTAAAAGAATCCCACAGACTTAAAAGAGGCCCTTCTTTCAGGGAAAAAAAAGAAATCAATGTCCCAGGCCGGGGTCCAGAGTGGGCCGGAGCAGTTGGCTGTGATCCTCTGCAGTGGGGCTCGGCCATCGCTCCAGTCCCCTGCTCTTTGTTACTTGGGGGGATGCGGCAGATCAAAGATCGCTAGCTATGTGGCCCGGGGTCCCCGCAGAGCGCCCGGCGTGTGGGGAGCCGAGCTGAAAGTTGTCTGCCAGCCGCCCTCCCTTGAAATGTACAGGAGGACCTTTAGTGTCTGCCCAGATCCTGAAGGGTCCTTGAGCCCGATCACGCCGGAGAGGAGGCTGAGCAGAAGGACTGGCCGCTATTTCTGAGGCACGGACCCGGGCTCGGCCACTCGCCGATGACTTGTTTACGGAGGGGGGTGGGAGTGTGCGTGGGAGTGTTTTCCAGGAACACACACAAGCAGAGCGGGTGTGCACCGTGATCTGTAATTCTCGGGAAGGGGGGGCACGAGACAGAAGCGGGTTTTCTTTGTGTGGTTTTGCTCTTTGTGGCTTTGGTTCGCTTTGGTCTGGTTTTCTGAGATCTGACCCGGTTCCCGTCCTTCCCGACACCTGAAATCACGCGTGCAAAGCGAGGGCTGAAAGGTGGGCGAAAAAGGAAGCGGGCAGGAAGGGCCGGGGAAAACCGCACAGGGCTCCAGAGAAGCAGAGCAATTCTCCCGGCGAGCAACGCAGTAATCCGATCGGGAGGCCACAGGGAGGAGCTGTGGCTCTGCTCAGCGCTGGCAACCACAGCGGGGAGGGGGGGTGGGCCCGGGCCGAAAATAGACTGTAGCAAAACTGATGGTAGGAGAGGAAAGGTAGGATTTTATAAGTTCCTGAATTTTATGACTGCTGCAACAGTGGAATGTCCACTCAATCTGTTGGGAAGTTAGCACAGCAAATATGCACTGGGCATATTAAATACGGGATGAAATGGCGTAGTGAATATTTATTAGCAAAAATATAGGTTCTCAAAAACAGAAATAAAACAGGGTAATAGATGAAGGGAAGAATAGATTTAACACTGAAATAAATATCAAAGGTGCAAAGAAAAGGCAAAATATAGTGTTCAAACAAAGCTGTGAATTGGGCCCAGATTTAATGCTTCTCTGGGGAAGCGAAGGTTGGACAGACTGTTGGAATTGAGATAGTGCTCTTAGTACACAGCCCCTGTAATGCTGTCAGCTTTATTTCCTTTGACAAATGTGAAATAAAATTTGTCAAAGTTAGGGCTCGGTAAGTTTGCTATTGAAAATTCAATTGGTAATAACTAGTATAGCCTGGCACTCAGGAGATTTTTAAAGGAGAGGGATGTTTAAGATGCTGGGGGCGGTGGGGGCAGGGGGGTGGCAGCGAGGGGAGGACTTCCTATTGTATTTCACTTTTGAAAAATTTAGCAGTTGACTTGAGCAAAGAGGTTTCTGGGCTCCTGTCACTGTAGGTTCCATGTGGCACAGATTATTTAAATGTTCCTATCTGTGATCAGGAGGATGGACTAAGTTTGGGGAAATTGTTTTAATTCAGAGAGAGAGAGAGAGAGAGAGAGAGAGAGAGAGAGAGAGAGAAACAGATGCTAGTAAGACCTTATGGCCAAAGAGACATTTATTTATCAAATCATGGGGAAAAAAATCTGACACAATATTTCAAACTAAAATCCCATCCTAATCCTCCTTTACACATCTCATGAATTTTCTTCCCTCAGACCCTGAATTTGGTATGTTAATAGCACCCACACTGATTTACCAAGAATGCTTAATAGAGGACTTTGCTTCCTTCACAATTTGTTACTCAATGTTCTCTAGTGTTACGACCTCGCCACAATTTGTTACTCAACGTTTTTGAGTCTTACAGCCCCTTTACAAGATTGCTACACAATATTCCTGAGTATTTCAATCCCTCTGTGCATTATTTTCCTGTTGAGGGGAGATGTGTCAAGGTGGTGTGTGAATGATGCATCATCCCTATCCCACTCCCCCTTTACATTTAGAAACATGGTAACCTTTAGGGATGTTGAGAGGCCCCTTCCCTCCCCACAAATATCCAAGGGGTATTTATCTTTCTTTCTGATTGCTGGAATATACCATAAATCCCCTCCAAAAGACAAAACCAGCCCGTCCCGCCTTTGCTCTCCTTATTTGCAATGGAATTTCATTTCTCCCAACTCTACTAATTTAATTCAAAAGTGGGTAACTTGGCAGTTTGCTCTGATCTTTTCAGAGACACCAGGGGAAGGCAGAGGGAGATTTTTGACTTTGAACCCCACTCCCTGGTAGCTGCACTGCTTTAACACATATAGCTTCGAAAGAAAGAAAGAAAGAAAGAAAGAAAGAAAGAAAGAAAGAAAGAAAGAAAGAAAGAAAGAAAGAAAGAGAAAGGAAGGAAGGAAGAAAGAAAGAGAAAGGAAAAAAGAAAAAAGAAAGAAAGAAAGATTATAGGAAGGAAGGAAGGATGGAAGGGAAAGGAAGAGAGGAAATAAAAAGAAAGAAATAAAGAAAGGAAGGAAGAAGGGAGAGAAAGAAAAAGAAAAGAAGGAAAAGATAAGAAAGGAATAAAGGAAGCAAGGAGAGAATGAAAAGAGAAAGGAAAGAGGGAGGAAAGGAGAGAGGAGGAAAGAAGATAAAAAGAAATAAGGAAGGACTGAAAAAGAGGAAGGATGGAAGAAAGGGAGGAAGGAGTGAAAGAAGAAAAGAAGGAAGAAAAGAGAAGAAGGAAGAGATAAAATAGAAAGGAATAAAGGAAAGAGGGAGAGAAAGAAAAAGGAAAAAAGGAAAGATATAAGTAAAAAATAAATGAGGAAAGAAGAGAGTGAAAAGAGAAAGGAAGGAAAGAAGAAAGAGAGAAGGGAGGAGATAAAAAGAAAGGAAGGAGGGAGAGAAATAAAAAGAAAACAGGAAAGATATAAGAAATGAACAAAGGAAGGAAGGAGAGAGAATGAAAAGAGAAAGGAAGAAGGGAGGGAAGGAATGGAGGGGAAAAGGAGATAAAAAGATAGGAATAAAGACAGGACAGAAAAAGACAAAGGACAGTAGGGAGGAAAGTAGGAAGGTGAGAAAGAAAAAGGAAGAAAAGAAAGAAAGATATAAGAGAGGAATAAAGATGGAAGGACAGGAGTAAAAGGAGAAAAGAAGGAAGGAAGAAGGGAAGGAAGGGAAGAAGAGAGGAGATAAAAAGAGAGGAATGAAGGAAGAAGACAGTGAAAAGAGAAAGGAAGAAGGCAGAGAAAGGAAGGGAGGAGATAAAAAAGAAAGGAACAAAGGAAAGAAAGAGTGAAAAGAGAAAGGAAGGAAGGAGGGAGGGAAATAAGGGAGGAAGAATGGGAATACAAAAGAGAAGAAAAAAGGAAGGACAGAAAAAGAGGAAAAAGAGAAGGAAGGAAGGAAAGATGAAAAGAAGGAAGGAAGGAAGGAAGGAAGGAAGGAAGGAAAAGAAGTAAGAAGGAAAGGAAGGAAGGAAGGAAAGAAAGTAAGAAGGAAAAGAAGTGAGAAGGTAAAGAAGGAAGGAAGGAAGGAGGTAAGGAAGTGGGAAGGAAAGGAAGGAAGGAAGGAATTGAGAAGGAAAGGAAGGAAGGAGGTAAGGAAGTGAGAAGGAAAGGAAGGAAGGAAGGAAGGAAGGAAGGAAGGAAGGAAGGAAGGAAGGAAGGAAGGAAGGAAGGAAAAGACCAGTCGCTTCCCAGACTTGTAGGCCCTGCGAGGCTGTGGCTCTCCGGCAGCCCGGGTTGGGGCAGGCCGCCGGGGCCCCTCCGGAAGGATCTTCTTGCCCAGCTCCCCGTCCTCCCCTGCCCGGCTCCCCTTCCCCTCCTCCGTCTCCAGCCCCAAGCCGGAATCGGGCAGTCAGCAAGAGGCACGGAGTGCTGGCATGTATCATTACATTCTCAAGATGGCATATTTACTGCTCTTGCCAGCAGGGTCGTGCTTCTGTCCTAGTAAATGTAGTGGAGTATGAAAAAGGCAATTACATCTCACTGGGTGACCTTTTAACAGCCATGACTGCCTCCTATCTATACATAATTATTATAGGTGATGATTTCCAAGCATTACAATCTCCTCCAGCCGCCTTTAATTCACATCACACTTAGCCACGTTTGTCACCGGCGCTCGAGATTTTAACCCCCGAAAACGGCACAAAAGCGGCCGGGAAAAGTGATAGCAATGGGTGTCAGGCTCTCAAGTCATCCTAATAAAAACACAGCAAATAAGATGTCGCCCTGTTTGTATTCATTATCAGTTCTTACATGCTCCAACTCTTGCATTAAACATTAGACAGCCTCTGATGCCTGCTTAACAGTTTAATTCCCTCCTCAGTATTCAGGCTGTCATAATAAAATCAGTGAAGCACACAAAGTCAAATAAGAGCGAGAGGAGGCAGCGGGCATGTAGCGGAGGCTTTGTCAGCGCGCGCCATTCACAGGCACTCCTCGCCGGCGCCCGCTCCGACATATGCCGGGGAGTGACACACCAATTCAATCTCTCTCTCCACTGCCGGGGCCAGCCTATCTTGCCGGTGCAGGGCGAGGGGGCCGCGCGTGCGGAGGGGTGATAGCAGCCCCTTCAAAAGGCCCCCGCGCCCCCTCCGCCGGCGCTGGCACAATGGAAGCCACTTCTGTCAACAAAGAGGGGAGACTAAAGAGCTCCATATCCCCACTATGGCGAGATTAACAGCGCTAAATCCGGTTAGGCCTTTTTTCCCTTATTTACAGGCTGCTGATCTAGAGGGCTGAATCGGAACAAGAGATTAGCTCTATTAAGTGCTGCCCATTTCTCTGAATTATGTTTTTGAAGAGTTGGACAATATGAATAAGGACTCGTTTTAACCACTGTACGAGAGGCACACACTTCATTGTGGTGACAAAGGCTTCTGAACACTACTTGTCACTTGCAGTGATCCATTGCAAATACAGTTTAATATATAATTTATATCTACCAGCTGGTGAGAGCAGAATGAGAGCAATCCGACTTTATTTCTGGGGAGGGAGGGAGGGAAGGAGGGAGGGAACGAGGGGAGAGACAGACAGAGAGAAAGAGACAGAGAGAGAGAGAGAGAAGCTGGCAATTTAGGATGTCACTAACGATAGTAAAATAGCTCAGCAAACAGTTCAATAAATGGTTCGATACTTGTGATACTCTCCAAACAAAGACTTGAAGACATTAATTTTAAAAAGTTCTGTGAATCTTCTTGGAGCAGTAAATATTTAATCACTGCAATATGTAAGCTGCCCTCTCATATTTTATCTCCTAACCAGGCCTGGGGAGGGAAGCTGGCTTTAATAACTTTGACCAGAGGAAGAAGAGGCCATTTTGGCACCGGCTCGGAATCAGGAGACAGTGCCAATCTCGCCCTTCTCCTCCCGTGCCCATTCTGGGGACTGGACGGGATTGGAAGCAGCTGGTTCTTGAAGATCTAAATGGAATAATAGCTGAGCCAATCCCTGGGAAAGAAATGGATTTAAAAAAATTAAAGGGAGGAGGGGAATGGCCCAGATTTCCAAAGAAAGTCTGTTTTGAGGAGGAAACGAGAGCTTCTAGGCAAAGCTTTCGGAAGGATACACGTTCGGAACATCACCATCCGAGGCTTGACTTTTCTTTTAGAGGTTTGTACGGTAGCTGAGAATTGATGGGAAGGTCTTCCTGGTCTCAATAGCTCACGTGACGCCAGAAGGAGTATTTACTTATTTTACATTTACAACACTGTTGTTCAGGAAATATCTACTGAGAATATGATTCTTTACAGAATCTTGTTTTCAGAAAAAAATACAAAATCATCAGTTTCTTATAGACAATCTTCCCATAAAAAAAAAGTCAGTGTAATTATAGTGCCCACCTACTAGTGAGACATTCATGTCAATCCCCATCCGGACCCGGGGCACGTTCCAGCATCTACACTGGCTTGCCTCATCAAAACACAGACAGATATAGGTGAAAGCCTTTTAAACCCACAGTGGTAGAGATACAATGGTCACAAGTCCAGCAGCACCCCACTCAAAGCGGTAGGACCAATGGCGGTAGAGCCTCTTTGGCCATCTTCCTGCCAATTTCAGAACCTGCTCTCGGGGACTTTCTTGTCCCATCAACAACCCACCAGAATCGTTTTGTTTTTCTAAAAAAAAACAATGTTCATGAAAATATGGAGTGAAATTGAAGTGCACTCCCATGCCATATCCTCCTCAGCTGTTCTGGCCTGCTTCTTCATAGCTCTTTCTATCCCACACCAACTCGGGTCCTCTTAAATAAATGTTCATTGGTTCCAATTTTACAGATGAGATGCATTTACGATAAACACATTCGGTGGGAGTGTGTCTGCAGTTATTGTCAGTCCTTCCGATGACAAGATGTTTACCCAGTACAGATCTCAAGTTTACAAAGTGGATTGCATCATTCGCAGTTGTACCCTGGTCACGTGGTAGCCTTCCTTTTCTACTGCCTGACCAAACAGCTGCTAATTTTGAGACAAGCGCAGTTAAACAGAACAAACCCGAATCAAATGGATTTGCCTGGGTCCTTCCATATAGCTAAATAATGATTCGGCTCGGATGGCGTCACCTTAACCAACCCTAGGAAATTCAGACCAGTGGCTCCTTCTTCATTAGGGTCTTTCATGGTCAAATAGAACTCCGGGATGGAATTCCCAGAGATAATATGGTCCAGCTCCCCCCATATCCTCTCTTTATCTTACAAAGGAGACACTTGAAACTCAGAGGTTGACTCCTCCATGATCGCTCAGTAAGTAGGGGATAATAAAAATCTGGAGAGATTAAAACCCTTGGTCCTTCTTCTCTCTACATCCATGGTAGTTTCCCAGCATCACTCTACTGGACTTAATAAATAAAACCAATGAATATTTATTGACCAGTGAATTCAGTGGTCACTAAATAGTACTCGTCCTATTATAGAGAGATCCCACTAGCCTATTAACACAAGACAGGAAAACGTTAGTCATAAACACCAAAATATTCATAATGGCACTTTGATGGTCTCAAAAAGAAATATGGAAGCAGAACGGATGCCTGTTGATTGAGAAATGGCCAAACTGTGGTATATGAAAGCAATGGGATTTTCTAATAATAATTATTAGAAGCATTAAATGTGAGGAACATGGAGAAAGTTGAAAAGACCCAAATGAACCAATGCAGAATGAAGAAGGTAAAAGTATATCAGTATAATTATGTCAGTGAAAAGAAAGTTTAAAAACAAAAAGTCTTTTGAGAAATCACTATGACAAATTTTTACCTCGGAGAAAGAATGGGGCAGCATTTCCAAAGAAAGATGGGGGTCTCTGGGTGTGCAATGTTTTGTGTACTCAGCACCTGGTTTGGCTGAGCAATTCTTTCTGTAACAAAATAGACCTTCTCCAGGCCAGTGGTGGATGGGCAGGTGGCAGTGGAGGTGGAGTGAACCAAGACTAGGATCTATTCAGAAATAATCTCAATGTTAAACAAAGGGAATCAATAAAACTTATTTTACTTTTTTTATCTTATCTTTTTATATACAAAATATATTGCATGGGAAATTTTTTCAACATTGACCCTTACAAAACCTTCTGTTCCAAATTTTCTCCTACTTTCCCCACCCCCTCCCTTAGATGTCAGGTAGTCCAATACAGATTAAATATAAAATTTATTTTACAACACACACACATACACACACACACACACACACACATATATTTGCTGATCACCGAGAACTCAGGAGTTCTGGCGTGAAGCACAAGGGATTTCAAGCAGGCCATGATATGGTGGAGGTGGCCAATGACCTTAACAGGCCTGCTATATTGCCTGATCACAATACTGTCCCTTCATCATGGCTACTAGATTCAGAAAAGGAGATCGAATGGTTGGATGTATTAGGGATTCTCTCATCTTTTAGTGTTTTACCTACAAAATGATTTTATGTTGATTTTGTACATAACGAAGTCCCTAAGAGCCACAAGCTGCTTGAGGGGAAGGGATGATTTCACTCTTATTTTTGAACAGAGCACCTTCACATAATAGGTGCTTAATCTGTGCTCAGTGACTCGACCATATGATTGACTTAGAACCAGAGAGGAATTCAAAGGCTTGTAATTCAACCTCTTAATTGTACAAATAAAGAAACCGAGGCCCAGAAAGCTTGTCATTTGCTCAATGGCCCACAGATAGCAAGAGCCAGAATCAGGATGGATCAATTTTTTATTTTTAGAAAATCCATCAATTGGGTCACCCTCATGATATGGAAATGGCAGAGACTGCCCTGAAGATCACAACAAACCAGACCAGGGAATCTTATGGGTCAGCTAGAGAAACAAGCCAAGCATGCCTGAAACTTAGGGGTAATAAAGCCAATAAATATGATATGTCACAATGCGACAGATGAGTCCAAAAGATAGTGACAGAGCAGGTCCAAAAAGAAGAAGAGATTAAACATAAACATCTTCTGGCCACCTTGGTGTTAGCCCTGCCTACCCACGGACAGCGAAAGAACTTCAAGAGGTAGGACGCTGAATCCCTCTCTCCTTTGGAACACAAGCTTCTGGAGGGCAAGAACTGTCCCGCTTTTTGCATCTCCAACACCAACCCCAGTGCCTGAAATGGAGGCACTTTTTTTTTTTTTTTTTTTTTTGCAATTGAATGGAATAGGATTGGATTAGATTTTTCTTGTCTCCAAGTGCCTTTTATAGGGATAGGGATGCAGTAGAGATGTATAAAATACCTGTTGACAAATTTCACGAGAGAACAAAGCCTTGCACTGATTGTATTTAGTCTAATATACTAAGTGTCTCTATGAGACCTTCACCTTGAGCCTATAGACAAAAAGTCTACCTCTGTCTCCATCTCTCTTTGTCAGTCTGTCTCTTTTTCTGTCTCTCTGTCAGTCTCTGCCTTCCCCATTTATCTCTATTTTTCTCACTTTTTGGTATTTTTGGTAAAATCTTGCTTGTATTTCCCAATATATTTCTCTTTCCTCCTCTCACTTATATCATAGAATAAAAATTCATTTATAAAAACCACTTGAATAAATCTGTGACTTGAATGTGAATTGAAAACAAAAGCCAAGCCCTACTATGTATATAGTGCCTCTCACCCTGAGAAACCTCTAGGAAGAAGGGAGGTCAGCGCGGTGGCTCATCTCTTCTTTCCTCCTCATTTTCATACTGTTTGATTTCCATTTTTGTGGGGTGGTTGTTCTTCCCAGTAGCATTATCCTAATTAGTGTGTATAACATTCTCCTTTGTTTTACTTCATAAGAGATGGGGTTTGGGACTGAAAACGAAAGCTCCCTCTCTGCCAACATGCTCTCTGCCACATGTAGGGTGAGATACAGCACTTGAACCCAGAACTTTCTGACCTTAAGCTTGACTCTCTTTCTCTACTATACCGTGCACCTTCTCATTAATCATTTTAGCAGACTTGCAGGCAGCACTTCATAACCTGCAAAGCACGTTACCTCCATTTTAAACTTTGTTCTCCAGCCCTATGATGAGGGTATGTTGTGATACCCATTTTAGAGATGAGTAAGCTGAGACTATGAGAAGCCAAGGGACTTCTACAGGCTATGGTGGAATGAATAACATCTAAGGGAACCCTACGTCCGACTCTATAGCAAAGAGACTTGTATACTCTAGGAGGATCACATCTAGCAGCCATCTTCCTTCAGAAGGACCCCGGGGAGTGATTCTCTCCTCCACATCTGGCCATTCACATCAGTCACAATACCCACTTCCAGACCGCCTCCTCTTATTGCTTCAAGTCCCCGGGTTTCAGCCTCCAAAAGGAGCCTACTCTTTAGAAAGGAATTTCTCTTCCTCTCTGAATGAGGCAATAAAATCTTTGAGTCGGAGGAAAAAGTCAGAGAAGTTCAAACATTAACGGAGTTAACACTAAAATTGTTAGAAAACAGGAACCGCCATTTGGGGCTGGGGGAGGGAGAAGGAGGCCCACTCCACCTTCCAAGTGCGAGGGATCTGGAGGCGCCTGTTGATTTTGGCCCTTCGCAGGGAAGTGACATCATCGCATGTGTCTGTTGGGACTTCAGCTCTGCATTTTTCAATCCAGATTTTGGCACGAAAGTGGGCAAGATTGGCCCGTTTTGTTCAGCCCGCGTTTCAGCGGTCCCCCTCCCCATCCCATGATGGCGCCCCTCTGACAGGGCTCTGGAACAATGGGGGGACGCGGGCTGCACGACATGAATGGCCTGTTTCATGTAAAGTGGGGTTTATGGTGCAGGTGTGAGGGCGGCACGCTCAGGCGCCCAGTAAAAACTGGGGTTTGCTTTTAGAAAAACATCCCACAAAAGAAAGTGCAACCCCCCCATTCCTTTCCAGACCTAAGGCCCCGAGCCCCGCTCTGCATACATACACAACCCCCCCTCTATAAGTCTCCTTGGGATTTTCTCGCCTTATACTTGACCTCGCCTTATAACAGAGGCAGCAGAAAGGTTCGTAGGGTGGCCGAGTGAGTGGGGGACACGGGCCGATGAACCGTAAAATCACGTGCCACGGCCACTTTGGGGCAAGCCATCCGTGGCCGGACGCCAGGCCCGTCCATACCGTTCAAGTTTCCAGGCCTCAGTGGAGAGGAGGAGAGGGATGGGAGTGGGAGGGGAGGGATGGGAGTGGAAAGGGAGGCCTGCCCTGTTTGGGATCTGAATGGGAAAAATGATGGAGAGGAAATCCTGTTGGTGTTTCATTGCCTGTTTCCTCTGGGGAAGATGGGCATTGTTCCTCCCCACAATGACTAGGGAAGGGGCATAAAATAAGACCGAGGGGTGACAGACATCCTTCAAAGTTCCATTTGGGATTTTTGTTCCAGGCAGGGAAAGCGGAGGTTATTTTTAAGTAGGGCTGGTGCCTGCGTCCCACTTCCCCAGAAAGGAATCTGGGCAGCAGAGTGTTGTTTTGATTAAGAAAACTGTCTAAATACAATCCAGGAGGGTGTGTGTGTGTGTGTGTGTGTGCACGCACTCTTTGGATCTTTTTTAAAATTTCCAATTCCGTCCCTTCCTATGGACAACAGCTCCATAAACTACTTCCATGAATGAGCAGGGAAGTCAGTGCCTGAAAGACCCAACAGACAGATAATCATCTCGATGCAGAAGGATAAGGCCTATCTCTAGGTACAGCAGCAACACACACTATTGAATGTGGCCAATATAGTGAGACTGTATGGCTGGACTGTGCTGAGTCCTAATGAGAAATAATTATAAAGGCAAATAACAGAATGAGACAGCATTGGTTTGGGTTTTTTTAAGCACCAATATAACATTTCTTTAAAAAAAAATAACCTGACAAATGAATTCTCAAAGTCCCCCCATTGAATCATTGAATACCAAAATATTATGAAGTCCAATTTCAGGGTTAATTAAACATATATATATATATATATATATATATATGTACATATATAATATATATGTAAAATTAGAATGAGTCTGAAAGACCATCTGTTTCAGTCTCCCCATTTCACAGATGAAGAAACCGAGGTTCAGAAAGACTTTTGCATGGGGTTGCTCAGATGGTAACCAGCACACCTGCGTCCTGAAGTCAAGTTCAGCAGCTTCCTATTGTTCTATGCTGGGAAAAAAATATGGAGGAAGAGAGAAGGTTTAAAAATCTCACTCCTGATTTGCTATTCACAAGTTGTGTCCCCTTCCCCTTGGTGCTTTCTCAGCTGTCTCTGGATCAGGCTAAATTTTCAACTTGAGTCTTGCCAAGTCACTCAGCTCAGCTCGGGGAGGCTTAAGAAAGGGAGACCCAGAAAGATCAGGAGGAGAGCTTGGGCTTGTCTGCTGGATCCAAGCTCTGGAGAGTGAAGAACTCAATGACTCCCATTGCTCTCTCATTATCTCAAAGTTCAAAGTTGACTTCCCTTTTCCTCTTGAGCAGAGAACCACCAGAATGAAGAGAATGAGCAGGACTTAATTCAGCCATATTTTGGTTCTTGGTGATTTAGCACAGATGTTTCTGGGAAAAACAAAACAAAACAAAACAAAACAAACAATTTTGCAAGGCAATAAGGGTAGGCTCTTAAGTGAGGCAATACTATCCCTACTGCTCCACTCAGGCCACTGATCTTTTTGGTTCGGTCATTTTTCAGTCGTGTCCATCTTTGTTACTATATTGGGCTTTTGTTGGCAAAGATACTGAGCGGTCTGTCTGCTTTCTCCAGCTCATTTTACAGATGAGAAAACTGAGTAAGTGACTTTGCCAGGACCACAAAACTAATTGAAGTGTGAGACCACATTTGAACTCAGGTCCTCTTGACTCCAGCATTGACTGTTACATAGCCTCACTGCCTCACTGACCGTTACATAGCGATCAAAGGCTATTGTCTGTGGACAGCTGGCCATTCCAATTCAGAACCTAGAAATTGGGCCATGTTTCCCTCTTGGAATGAGGGGTCTATATTGCCACTGTTTGATTTCCATAGCCCAAGATTTATTAGGGGATACTGAGATTAAGCAAATTATTCCTAGCCCTTGAAAAATCTAGTGGTCATGGAGAATTGATCCCTTAAATAAAACAAGATGAAGCCCCAGTCAGGAAGTAAGCAATGGCTCAAACCCAAGATTGCCTTCTGTCAACAAGCTCTAAGGGAGGAAGAGATCCTGTTTGTCACTCATCAGCTTTGTGAGCTTGGTCAAGATCTTTTCGCTCCATGGGCCTCAGTTTCCTTCTCTGTAACATGAGAATTTGGGGTTTTATGAACCCTAAAGTCCCTTCTGTAACTAAACATTCTGATTCTATGTCCATCTACCATGAGCATCTGGCTATTTGGGGGAGATATTGAAGAGCTGTAGAAAGGACTGGGAGGTAGAAGGCCAGGGTTTTAATCCTAACTCTGACCCTCATTGCCTATCTTTCCTTGAATGAAGAACTGACCAGAATCAATCTAGTAAATCAGGACATTGGGCTACAGGATCATTAAGGTGCCTTCCCAGACTTTGGTTAAGCATCTCTCTTTATTCCTTTCTTTCTTGCCATCCGGGGGATCCACCAGAGGGACTCTAAAACGGCCTGTCCAGAAAGGGCAGCGGGCAGGTTTCTTGGGGAGCCTCGTTCAGTCCATGGGCCTTCAGCTGCTACTTCTCGGTGGCAACTATTATTGATGGTTTTCGACCCAACGCCCATAATTCTACATTAATTTTAGGATTCTAGGAATTGGGTGGAAAGAGGGAGGCGCACACTCTTGGCTTTATGTAACATTTCTTAGAATCTGAGGATGACAGTGCTTGGATGGCTTTTCCATACCTGAGCTACAAAGCCCTTCAGAATATACAGGAACAAGTAGAAGCCTGAATGGAAAGGAATCTTGCCTAAGGTTACAAGGAGCAGAGAGGCAGATCTGTCCTTGAACTTGGTTCTCTTTACTATGGGTCCAAGTCCTTACCATTTTATCTCATAGCTTCATGAATCCCAGCACTACCGAAGGCTCGTGTGAAGCCAAGTTAAGCTAAGATTCTGCCTAGAATCTGGCTTCCCACTCATGACATTCATTTTTAAATCCCCCCCCACCACCACCACAGCATGAGGGCAATGAATCCCAGAATCCCCACTGCCTCTGGACAGGAGGGAAGGGGCACAACCATTTGGAC